>NW_022590366.1:0-15635 GCF_004348235.1 Phoca vitulina | reverse complement strand
TCGCGCGTGCGACCCTGCTGCTCCAGGTTTCCGTCCCGGGGGCTGCAATTCGCAGGCACGACCCCGCCGCTCCGGGTTTCCACCCCGGGGGCTGCCCTAAAGTCCTTTCCCCACCGTTACCAGTCTGGAAGTCTGTGCCCCATCTGCAGCGCGGGAGGCTGTCACTCACCGGCGGTGTAGGATCCCCATGGCCAGGCACCCTCCTGCTGCCATTTATCCTCCTATATCTGCCCGCGGAATCACGGCTCCCTGCTTTGTACCTCAAAACCAACCACCTGCGATATTCTGTTTGTAGAGATCCAGATCTTCTTACATCTCAGGCTGGTTTTGTGGGTGCACAGAGTGGTCTGGTAGATATCCAGCTCAATTCCGGGGACCAGTTGAAATAGGGTCCCCTACTCCTTCGCCATCTTTCCCCCCTCCCTCTATCTAGTATATTTTTAAAAAGCTTCCTAGTTTGAAATAACTATAGATCCACAGGAAGTTGCAAAATATAATAGAAAAAGTACTTCTTCCCCCCAATGATCATAGCTTGTGTTAATAAAATACAATATCAAAATCAGGATATTGACATTGGTGCAATCTATAGGTCTTCAGATTTTAGCAGTTTTTACATGCACTGATTTGCATGTCTTTGTGTGTGTGTGTGTGTGTAGTTCTTTGCAATTTTATCATTCTAGGTAGATTCATGTAACCATTATAATAATCAAGATTCAGCATTTTTCTGTCACTGTGAAAGAACTCTCTCGTGCTACTACTCTTTTATAGTCATACTTTTTCCCCTGCCATCATCCATATCCCCTGGAAAACACAAATATATTCTCCATCTCTATAATTTTATCATTTTGAGAGTGGTATATAAATTGGATCATATATTATGTGACATTATGAGGTTGGCTTTTTTCACTCAACATAATGCCCTTGAGATCCATCCTGGTTGTTGGGTATATCAGTAGCTAATTACTTTTTATTGCAGAGTAACATTCTATTGTATGGGTTTATCACATTTTGTTTATCCACACATCAATTAAAGAACATTTGGGTTATTTCCAGTTTTGGGCTATAACAAATAATTCATATACAGATTTTTGTATATATGTAAATTTCTACTCTCTGACATAAATGCCCAGGAGTGTGATTGCTGGATCATATGGTAAATATATGTTTAGATTTTTAGGAAACTAGTAAATTATATTCCAGAGTGTCTGTACTATTTTATATTCCCACTAGCAATGTATGAGAGATCCAATTTCTCTGCATAATAACCCAAAATTGGTATTGTTACTACTTTTACTTTAAGATGTGTGTAGTAATATCTCATCATAGATTTAAGTTGCATTTATCTAATGGATAATAAAGTTGAACACTTTTAATGTGCTTATTTGCTATCTGTATGGTTTTTTTAAATTTAAATTGTAGTTAGTAAACATACTGTGTAATTTTAGTTTCAACTGTACAATATAGTGATTCAACACATCCATACCCAGTGCTCATCACAAGTGCACTCCTTAATCCCTGCCACCTAGTTAACCCATCTTCCACCCACCTCCTTTCTGTTAACCATTAGTTTGTTCTCTACAATTAAGAATCTGTTTCTTGGTTTGCCTCATTCTTTTTTCCCCTTCGCTTGTTTGTTTCTTAATTTCACATATGAGTGAGATCATATGGTATTTGTCTTTCTCTGACTAACTTATTTCACTTAGCATAATGTGATGCTCTCTAGCTCCATCCATGTTGTTGCAGATGGCAAGATTTCATTATTTTTGATGGCCAAGTAATATTCCATTATGTATATCTCCTTTATCCATTCATCAATCGATGGACATTTGGGCTGATTCCATAATTTGGCTATTGCAGACAATGCTGCTATAAACACAGGGGTGCATTTATCCCTTTGAATCAGTATTTGTTGAGGAACCTCCATACTGTTTTTCTGGAGAGGCTGTACCATTTTGCATTCCCAACAGTGCAAGAGGGTTCCCCTTTCTCTGCATGCTCGCCAACACCTGTTGTTTCTTGTGTTGTTGATTTTAGCCATTCTGACAGGTGTGAGGTGATATCTCATTGTAGTTTTTTTCTTCAAGTTTTAAAATTCCATTTAGTTAACATATAGTGTAATATTAGTTTCAGGTGTAGAAATTCAACACTTGCATATAACAACCTGCTCATCACAACAAGTGCCCTCCTTAATCCCCATCATCTATTTAACCCATCCCCCCACCCACCTCCATTCTGGTAACCATTAGTTTGTTCTCTATGGTTAATAGTCCGTTTCTCAGTATGCCTCTCTTCCCCCTCGCCCCATGTTTGTTTGCTTTGTTTCTTAAATTCCACATATGAGTGAAATAATATGGTATTTGGCTTTCTCTGACTGATTTATTCTGCTCAGCATAATACTCTCTAGCTCTATCCATATCATTGCAAATGGCAAGATTTCATTCTTTTTGATGGCCGAGTAATATTCCATTGTATATATTCACAACAACTTCTTTGTGAATTAATCAGTCAATGGACTTGGGCTGATTCCATAATTTGACTATTGTTGATAATGCTGCTATAAATACTGGGGTGCATGTACCCCTTCAAATTAGTATTTTTGTATTGTTTGGGTAAATACCTAGTAGTGCAATTGCTAGATCATAGGGTAATTCTATTTTTAACTTTTTGAGGAACCTCCATACTGTTCTCCAGAGTAGCTACACCGGTTTGCATTCCCACCAACAGTGCAAGAGGGTTCCCCTTTCTCCACATTCTTGCCAACACCTACAGTTTCATGTGTTGTTAATTTTAATATTTTGAATGGTGTGAGGTGGTATTTCATCATAATATTGATTTGTACTTCCCTGATGATGAGTGATGTTGAACATCTTTTAATGTGTCTGTTGGCCATCTATATGTCTTTTTTGGAATAATGTCTAGTCATGTCTTCTACCCATTTTTTAATTGGGTTATTCATTTTTTCAGTTTTGAGTTTGGTAAGTTCTTTATATATTTTGGATACTAACCCTTTATCAGATATGTCATTTGCAGATGTTTTCTCCCATTCCATAGGTTGCCTTTTAGTTTTCTTGACCATTTCCTTTGCTGTGCAGAAGCTTTTAATTTTGATGTAGTCCCAATAGCTTATTTTTAAAAAAATATTTTATTTATTTATTTATTTGAGAGAGAGAGAGAGAGAGCATGAGTGGGATGAGGGACAGAGGGAGAGGGAGAAGCAGACTGCCTGCTGAGCAGGGAGCCCCATGTGGGGCTTAATCCCAGGACCCTGAGATAATGACCTGAGCTGAAGTCAGACCTTAACCGACTGAACCACCCAGGGGCCCCCAATAGCTTATTTTTGCTTTTGTTTCCTTTGTTTCAGGAGACATAACTAGAAAGAAGTTGCTATGGCCAATGTCAAAGAAGATACTGCCTGTGCAGTAACCTCTTTGAGCTCAGCTGTAGCAACTGTGATGCCTCCAACTTTACTTCTCTTCTCCAAGGTTGCTTTGGCTTTTCTGGGTCTTTTGTGTCTCTCTACAAAATTTAAGATTCTAGTTCTGTGAAAAATGCTGTTTGTGTTTTGATAGGAGTTGCATTAAATGTTTAGATTGCTTTGGGTAGAATAGACATTTTAATAATATTTGTTCTTCCAAGCCGTGAGCATGGAATGTCTTTCCATTTCTTTGTGTCCTCTTCCATTTTCTTCATCAGTATTTTATAGTTTTCAGACTGGAGGTCTTTCACCTCTTTGGTTAGGTTTATTCCCGGGGCGCCTAGGTGGCTCAGTCGTTAAGCGTCTGTCTTCTGCTCAGGTCATGATCCCAGGGTCCTGGGATCGAGCCCCGCATCGGGCTCTCTGCTCCCCGTGAGGCCTGCTTCTCCCTCACCCACTCCCCCTGCTTGTGTTCCCTCTCTCGCTGTGTCTCTCTCTGTCAAATAAATAAATAAAATCTTAAAAAAAAAATCAGTCGTTAAGGTTTATTCCCAAGTTTCTTATGGGTTTTGGTGCAATTGTAAATAGGACTGATTCCTTAATTTCTCTTTCTGCTCCTTCATTATTGGTGTATAGAAATGCAACAGATTTCTGTATGTTGACTTTGTATCCTGAAACTTTACTGAATTCACTTATCATTTCTAGCAGTTTTTTTTTTTTTTTGTGGAGTCTTTCAGATTTTCTACATAGGGTATCATGTCATCTGCAAACAGTGAAAGTTTGACTTATTCTTTGCTGATTTGGATGCATTTTATTTATTTTTGTTGTCTGATTGGTGTGGCTAGGACTTCCAGTACTATGTTGAATAACAGTGGTGAGAGTGGGCATCCCTGTCTTATTCCTGACCTTAGAGGAAAAGCTCTCACTTCCTCCACATTTAAGATGATATTAGCTGTGGTTTTTTGGTATATGGCCTTTATTATGTTGAGGTATGTTCCCTCTAAATGTACTTTGTTGAAGGTTTTTATCACGAATGGATGGTGTACTTTGTTAAATGCTTCTTCTGCATCTATTGGAATGATCATGTTTCTTATCCTTTCTTTTATTAATGTGGTATAGCACCTTGATTGATTTGCAAATATTGAACCACCGTGCACCTCAGGCATAAATCCCACTTGATGGTGGTGAATGATTGTTTTAATGTATTGCTGGGTTAGGTTTTTTAGTATTTTATTGAGAATTTTTATATCCATGTTCATCAGGGATTTTGGCTTGTAGTTCTCTGTTTTACTGGGGTCTTTGTCTGGTTTTGGAATAAGGTAATGCTGGCCTCATAGAATGAGTTTGGAAGTTTTCCTTCCTTTCTTTCTTTTTTCTTTTTTGGAATAGTGAGAACAATAGATATTAACTCTTCTTTACATGTTTGGTAGAATTCCCCTGTGAAGCCATCTGGCCATGGACTTTTGTTTGTTGGGAGGTTTTTAATTACTGATTCATTTTCTTTTCTGGCTATCAGCCTGTTCAAATTTTCTGTTTCTTCCTGTTTCAGTTTTGGTAGTTCATGTGTTTCTAGGAATTTATTCATTTCTTACAGGTTGTCGAATTTGTTGGTATATAGTTATTCATAATATTCTCTATAATTGTTTGTATTTCTGTGGTGTTGATTGTTATTTCTCCTCTCTCGTTTGTAATTTTATTTATTTGGGTCCTTTCTCTTCTCTTTTTGATTAGTGTGGCTAGAGATTTATTAAATTTTCAAAACTACCTCATGGTTTCATTGATCTGTTCTATTTTTTTAAATTTTCTGTATCATTTATTTCTGCTCTAATCTTTATTATTTCCTTCCTTCTGCTAATTTAGGATTCATTTGTTCTTCTTTTTCTAGCTCCTTTGGTGTCAGGTTAGATTGTTTATTTGAGATCTTTATTTGTAAGTAAGCCACATTGCTATATACTTTCCTTTTAGGACCACTTTTGCTGCATCCCAGTTTTGGACCTTTGTGTTTTCATTTTTATTTGTTTCCATGTATTTTTAAAATTTCTTCCTTGATTTTCTGGTTGACCTATTCATTGTTTAATAGGATGTTGTTTAACCTCCATGTATATGTGGTCTTCCCAGATTTTTTCTTGTGGTTGACTTGTAGTTTCATAGTGTTGTGGTCACAAAAGGTGCATGGTATGACTTTAGCCTTTTTGTATTTGTTTAGGCCTGATTTGTGACCTAATATGCAATGTCTTCTGGAGAACATCCCATGTGGACTTGAAAAGTGTGTATTCTGCTGTTGCAGGATGAAATGTTCTGAATATATCTATTAAGTCTGTCTCTTCTAGTGTGTCATTCAAAGCCATTGTTTCCTTGTTGATTTTCTATTTAGATGATCTGTCCGTTGATGTAAGTGGGGTGTTAAAGTCCCCTACTATTATTGTGTTATTATCAATTAGTTCCTTTATGTTTGTTATTAATTGTTTTATTGATTTGGGTGCTCCCATGTTGGGTGCATAAATATTTACAATTGTTAGATCTTCTTACTGGATCGTACCCTTTATTGTGGTATAATACCCATGTTCATCTCTTGTTACAGTCTTTATTTTAAAGTTTAGTTTGCCCTATGTAAGTATTGCTACTTTACCCTTTTTTTTTGACATCCATTTGCCTGATAAGTATTTCTTCTTCCATTCACTTTCAATCTGCAGGTGTCTTTAAGTCTAAAATGAGTCTCTTGTATGCAGCATATGATGGGTCTTCTTTTTTTGTCCAATCTGACACACTATGTCTTTTGATTGGAGCATGTAGTCCATTTTCATTAAAAGTAATTATTCATAGATATATATTTATTGCCATTTTACTACTTGTTTTTTGTTATTTCTGGAGATTTTCCCTTATCCTTTCTTGTCTTTGTCACTTTTGGTGTCTCCTTGCCACTCAAAGAATTCCCTCTAATATTTCTTGCAGGGTTGGTTCAGTGGTCATGAACTTCTTTAGTTTTTGTTTGTCTCAGAAATTCTTTAGCTCTCCTTGTATTCTGAATGATAGCCTTGCTGGATAAGGTGTTCTTGGCTTCATATTTTTTCCATTCAGCTCTTTGAATATATCATGCCAGTCCTCTCTGGTTTGCCACGTTTCTGTTGGGAAATTTCCAGCTAGCTTTATGGGTTTTCCCTTGTAAGTTAAGGACTTCTTTTGTCTTGCTGCTTTTAAGATTTTTTTTATCACTATATTTTCAAATTTATTTACAATATGTCTTGGTGTTGGCCTGCTTTTGTTGATTTTGATGGGAATTTTCTCTGCCTCCTGCAGCTGGTTGTCTGTTTCCTTCCCTAGATTGGGGATGTGTAAAGCTCTAATTTTTTTCAAATATATTTTCTGCCCCCTTTTCTCTCTCTTCTTCTGGGACTCCTATAATATGAATGTTATTACATTTGATGGAGTCACTGAGTTCCCTAAGTCTATTCTTATGTTGCATAATTCTTCCTCTTTTTTGTTCAGCTTCAGTATTTTCCATTACTTTGTCTTCTAGGTCATTAATTTGTTCCCCCACTTCTTGCAGCCTCTTCTTCATTGCATCAAGTGTGTTTACAATCTTGCTTATTGTATTCTTCATCTCTGATTCTTTCTTAACTCTTTTTTTCTCTGTGGTAAGGGTCTCTGATGTCTTGTATTTTTTTTCTCAAACATGTTATTACTTTAAATTACCCATCAAGTGTGTTACTTATATCTGTTTTGCTTAGATCTCTGGCCATGACTTTATCTTGTTCTTTCATTTGGGATGAATTCCTCCATCTTTGCATTTTTTCTAAGTCTCTGCCTTCTTTTATGTGTTAGAAAATCCAGTTATGTCTATTGACCCTGAAAGTATTGGGCTAATGAAGAAGTCACGTAGTGCCTGAGGCCTGGTGCTTCAGGGAGTGTCTCTGGTGTGTCTTGTGTACACTCTGGGTATTGGCTACTCCATCCTTCAGGCCACTTGTCTGTAGAGGCTCTCCTTGCTTGCTGTGGGCAGTGTTTGGTCCTTGGCCTGAATGTGGCATGTTTTAACTTTGTGTGCTTTGGTCTGCTTGTGAAATGAGATCTGACACCACCACCACCAGAACTGAGGCCCTTCAGAACTCTCTAGTCAGGAGTCCTGGTATAGGCAGGTGTTTGTGCTGGTCTTCTGTGGGAGAGACCTGCTGTACTGGGACTAAGATGAGCTTGACTGAGAAGGGCAGCCCCACCAGAATGTGGGGGGAGTGGAGCTTGGTATGCCAGTTAGACAGCTAGTGTTGACACTTTACTGCTTCCCACAGTTGGCTCTGTGTTTATGCTGAGGGTCGGTGGAGGGAACAGGTGCTAGCCAGCTCCTTTTTTCCCTGGAGAGGTGTCTCCATAAATGCTTCTCCTCTAGGATGCACTCTGAGAAGAGCAAATAATTTCCCCACCATGTGCCCCAGGTGCTCTTCAGATCACTGTTTCCATGCTGTCTGCCCCTGGGTTGTTTGCCTGCCTTCTCTCCAGGAGCAGTGTAGTGCCCTCTGACCTCTATCCAAGCTAAGCCTGCTGACCTTTAAAACCGCAGGCTCCAAGCCTCACTGGTTACAAAACTCATCAAATTCAACCCTTTTCCTTTTCCATGCCAATGGCTTTGGGGAAATGTTATTCTTGTGCATTCCCCTGAGTGCTCCCTTTCCTCTTGCCCTTCTTCACTACTTTGGTTCCCTCCCCTCCACAGCAGCTGTGATCCATTTCTCCTATAAACCACATCTCTGCACTTCAAATCTTCTTTGATGTGGCATCTTTTCTCCCTTTAGTTGTAGACTTTGTTCTGTTAGTCTTCAGGTCTATTTCTGTGGTATTTAGGATGATTTGATAGTTATTTAGTTGTGTTCATGGGACAAAGAAGCCTATGGTCCTCCTACTCTGTGGCCATCATCCTCTCTTTGAACCATTTATTTTCATTTTCATTTTCTTCATATATTTTATACATTTGCCTTTATTTCCTGGTTGACCCCTTCCTTCATTGTTTAGTAACATGTTACTTAGCCTCCATGTATTTGTGATCTTTCCAGATTTTTCTTATTGTTAACTTCTAGTTTCTAGTGTTGTGGTCAGAAAAGACTATGAGACTATGGTATGACTTTGATCTTTTTAAATTTTTTGATACTTGTTTTGTGGGCTAATATGTGATCTATTCTGGAGAATGTTCCTTGTGCATTTGAAAAGAATGTATATTCTGCTGTTCTAGTATTGAATGTTCTGAATATATCTATTAAATCTTTCCACAGTTTTGAAGGGGTATATGCACCTTGATGTTCATAGCAGCATTATCAACAATAACCCAGGGGCACCTGGGTGGCTCAGTCATTAAGCGTCTGCCTTTGGCTCAGGTCATGATCCCAGGGTCCTGGGATCAAGCCCCACATCGGGCTCCCTGCTCAGCAGGAAGCCTGCTTCTCTCTCTCCCACTCCCCCTGCTTGTGTTCCCTCTCTCGCTGTGTCTCTCTCTGTCAAATAAATAAATAAAATCTTTAAAAAAAAACCAATAGCCCAAATATTCATTGACTGATGAATGGATAAAGATGTATATATACACAATGAAATATTACTCAGTCATCACAAAGAATGAAATCTTGCCATTCACCACAATGTGGATGGAGCTAGAGTGTATTATGCTAAGCAAAATAAGTCAGTCAGAGAAAGACAAATACCATATGATTTCACTTATGGAATTTATGAAACAATACAAATGAACATATGGGAGGGGTAGAAGAGAGAGAGAGAGGGAAACACACCACAAGAGACTCTTAAGGATAGAGAACAAACTGAAGGTTGATGGAGGGAGGTGGGTGGGGGGTGGGCTAGATTGGTGATGGGTATTGAGGGCACTTGTGTTGAGCGCTGAGTGTTGTATGTAGGTGATGAATCACTGTGTTCCACTCCTGAAACCAGTATTGTACTGTATGTTAACTAAATAGAATTTAAATAAAAATTTAAAGAAAAAAAAGTTTATTCAAATTAAAAAAATCCTTCATTTCCAGTGTGTCATTCAAAGCCTTTTTTTCTTGTTGAGTTTCTGTTTAGATTATCTGTCCATTGATGTATTTGGGATGTGAAAGTCCTTTACGATTTATGTATTATTATGGATTAGTTCCATTATGTTTGTTATTAGCTATTTTAGGTATTTGGGTGCTCCTATGTTGGGTGCATAGATATTTACAATTGTTATATCCTCTTGTTGGTTGTCTTTTTTATTATTATATAGTGCCATTCTTTGTCACTTGTTACTGTCTTTGTTTTAAAGTCTAGTTTTTCCAATATAAGTATTGTTGCTCCACCTTTCTTTTGACATCCATTTGCATGATTAATGTTTCTTCATCCCCTCACTTTCAATCTGCAGGTGCCTTGACGTCTAAAATGAGTGTCTTTCTCATGTTGTGATTACCACTGGGTATTATATGCAACTAATGAATCGTTGAACACTACATTAAAAACTAATGATGATATGCTGGCTAAGTGAATATTATAAAAACATGAGTGTCTTTCTTGTAGCATAAATGGGTCTAGTTTTTAAATCCATTCTGACACTCTACATCTTTTGATTGTAGTGTTTAGTCCATTTATAGTGAACATAATTATTGATAGATATGTACTTATTGCCATTTTATTATTTGTTTTGTGGTCATTTCTGAAGATTTTCTCTGATCCTTTCTTGTCTTTGTCGCTTTCATGGTTTGCTGATTTTATTTAGTTATGTATTTGGATTTATTTCTCTTTGTCCTTTGCATATCTATTAGTGGTTTTGAATTTGTGGTTACCATTAGGTTTGTGTATAACCTCTTCTGCATATAGCAATCTATATTAAGTTGATGGTCATTTAAGTTTGAAGTCATTCTTTACTCTTCTCCCCATGTTTTAGGTATATGGTGTCATATTTTAAATCCTTGTATTTTTTTAGTTCTTTGACTGATTTTTTACAGAAATATTCTTTTTTACTGCTTTTGTGTTTCCTACCTTCATATTGTCACTTTTGGTCTCTTCTTTGCACTCAGAGTCCTATTTAGTGTTTCCTGCAGGGCTGATTGAGTGGTTATGAACTCCTTTAATTTTTGTTTGTCTGGGAAACCCTTTATCTCTCCTTCTATTCTGAATGACAGTCTTGCTGGATAGAGTATTCTTGTCTGCAGGTTTTTCCCATTCAGCATGTTGAATATATCATGCTAGTACCTTCTGGTTTGGAAAGTTTCTGTTGAAAACTATGCTGATAGTCCCATGGGGTTTCCCTTGTATTTAAATGTCTTCCTTTTTCTTGCTGATTTTAAGATTTTTTAAAATCACTATATTTTTCCATTTTAATAACCATATATCTTGGTGTGGACCTGCTTTTGTTTATTTTGTTGGGGGTTCTCTGTGACTCCTGAATCTGGATATCTGTTTCCTTCCCCAGATTAGGGAAGTTTTCAATTATTATTTCTTTTCTTTCTTTAAAAAAAAATTTTTTTTTATTATGTTATGTGAGTCACCATACAGTACATCATTAGTTTTTGATGTAGTGTTCCATGATTCATTGTTTGTGTATAACACCCAGTGCTCCATGCAATATGTGCCCTCCTTAATACCCATCACCGGGCTAAACCTTCACCTCCCTCCCCTCTAAAAACCTGTTTGTTTCTTGGAGTCCATAGTGTCTCATGGTTTGTCTTCCCCTCTGACTCCCCCCCCTTCATTTTTCCTTTCCTTCTCCTAATGTCCTCCATGCTATTCCTTATGTTCCACAAATAAGTGAAACCAAATGATAATTGACTTTCTCTGCATGACTTCTTTCACTTAGCATAATCTCCTCCAGTCCCATCCATGTTGATGTAAAAGTTGGGTATTCATCCTTTCTGACGGCTGAGTAATATTCCATTGTATATATGGACCACATCTTCTTTATCCATTCATCTGTTGAAGGGCATCTTGGCTCCTTCCACAGTTTGGCTATTGTGGACATGGCTGCTATGAACATTGGGGTGCATATGGCCCTTCTTTTCCCTACATCTGTGTCTTTGGGGTAAATACCCAGGAGTGCAATTGCTGGGTCATAGGGTAGCTCTATTTTTAATTTTTTGAGGAATCTCCACACTGTTTTCCGAAGTGGCTGTACCAACCTGCATTCCCACCAACAGTGTAAGAGGGTTCCCCTTTCTCCACAACCTCTCCAACGTTTGTTGTTTCTTGCCTTGTCAATTTTTGCCATTTTAACTGGTGTAAGGTGGTATCTCAATGTAGTTTTGAATTGAATTTCCCTGTTGGCTAATGATGATGAACATTTTTGCCTGTGTCTGTTAGCCATTTGTATGTCTTCTTTGGAGAAGTGTCTGTTCATGTCTTCCACCCATTTTTTGACTGGATTATTTCTTTTTGGGTGTAGAGTTTGAGAAGTTCTTTATAGATCTTGGATACCAGCCCATTATCTGTAATGTCACTTGCAAATATCTTCTCCCATTTTGTGGGTTGCCTCTTTGTTTTGTTGACTGTTTCCTTTGCTGTGCAGAAGCTTTTTATCTTGATGAAGTCCCAAAAGTTCATTTTTGCTTTTGTTTCACTAGCTTTTGGAGATGTATCTTGAAAGAAGTTGCTGTGGCTGATGTCAAAGAGGTTACTGCCTATGTTCTTCTCTAGGATTTTGATGGATTCCTGTCTCACATTGAGGTCTTTCATCCATTTTGAGTTTATCTTTGTGTATGGTGTTACAGAATGGTTGAATTTCATTCTTCTGTATATAGCTGTCCAATTTTCCCAGCACCATTTATTGAAGAGACTGTCTTTTTTTTCCATGGCATATTTTTTCCTGCTTTGTCAAAGATTATTTGACCATAAATTTGAGGGTCCATATCTGGGCTCTCTATTCTGTTCCATTGGTCTATATGCCTGTTTTTATGCCAGTACCATGCTGTCTTGGTGATCACAGCCATATAATATAACTTGAAATCAGGCACCGTGATGCCCCCAGCTTTGTTTTTTTTTTTTTTTTTCAACAATTCCTTGGCGATTCGGGGTCTTTTCTGATTCATGCAAATTTTAGGATTGTTTGTTCCAGCACTTTGAAAAATGCCATTGGTATTTTGATTGGAATAGCATAGACATTTTAACAATGTTTATTCTTCCAATCCATGAGCATGGAATGTTTGTCTTGTAGATCACTAATTCGTTCTTCTGCCTCATTTACCTTAGCTGTTAGAGTATCTAGATTAGATTGGATCTCATTGATAGCTTTTTTAAGTTATGCCAGATCAGCTCTCATTTCTGCCCTTAGAGCCATTAATCATTTTCTCCATCCTAGCTATTGTCTTCATAACTGTTACTGTGAAGTCTATTTCCGATATCTTGCTTATATCCATATCCATTTGTTCTGTGGCAGAGGTCACAGTCTCTGAGTCTTTCCTATTTTGGGGGTTCCTCTTCTTAGTCATTTTGTGGGGGGGTGGTTGAGGGAATGTACAGAGTCCAAATTATTGATCACTACCCAAGCAAGATTCACCTGTTTTATAGGGACCTTAGGGTTTTTGGCCTCTTGTTGTTCCGGCCTGTCTTGTGGGGGAGGGGCCTGCCGCACTGTTACTCAGGCAACCCTGTTTGGGCTGAGTTGTCCTGCCCCCTGTGGGGGGGGGTGGCCTCAGTGAAAACCAGTTTTTTGGGCTTTTGTTCTCTGGCAGCTTTCCCTGGTGGCTTTCCGCATCTCTTCCAAGAGTCAGAGCAGAAGTGACCATTTCTAACCCTCTGCCTCAGAGCAGAGATTGCAGTCTGTTCTTCAGTGAGCTCTCCAGGCCACGCTGTCTCAGTTTCTGTCTGTGCTGCTAAAACTGCAGCGTCCTGGGTTTGTGCACCCCACAGCAGTGTTCCCAGCCCTTGCTTCCAGGTCCAGGCATGTCTCTGCCTTTTGTGCTTCTAAAACTGCCAGCTGCCTCCAGTTCCCATGCGTGCCCCCACAGCTCCAGGTTTCAGTCTGGGGAGCTGCCCTAAAGTTCTTTCCCCACCGCTACCGGTCTGCAAGTCTGTGCCAGGTCCCCAGTGCGGGAGGCTTTTGCACTCCTGTGTTATTTCACCTTCCTGGCTCAAGTGCTTATGGCAGCTCCCTCCCCCTTCCTTTTATCTTCCAATATCTGCCCACAGAATCACGGCTTCCCACTTCATACCTCGAAACCAACCACCGGCAATATTCTGTTTGTAGAGATCCAGACATATCTTCTTACATCTCAGGCTAATTTTGTGGGTGTTGAGAATGGTCTGGTAGATATCCTGCTCAGTTCAGGGGACCGGTTGGAATAGGGTCCCCTACTCCTCCGCCATCTTTGCCCCTCTTGCTGTTTATTCTATCAAGCATGTTTCTGATTTCGTTTACTGAGCCCTTTATCTCTGCTATGTTTTTCCTTATCTTTGTGTTAATAGTCCCACTGATGCCTTCTACTCTTTTCTCAAGTCCAGCGAGTATCTTTATGATCATTACTTTAAATTCTCTATCAGGCATGTTACTTATATCTGTGTCTCTTAGGTCTCTGGCCATGGCCTTGTCCTATTCTTTCATTTCGGCAAATTCTTCTGTCTTCTCATTTTGTCTAAGTCTATATGCCTGCTTCTCTGTGTTAGAGAAGTCAGCTATGTCTCCTGCTCTTAAAGGTAATGGCCTTATAAAGGAAATGTCCTGTAGTACCCTGCAGCATAGTGTCCTCTGTTCCCCAGGGCCTGGTGCTTCTGAGACTGTCTCCAATGTGTGCTCTGTGTGCTCTGCTGTTGTTCCTGGCCAGTTTTCATTAGGCCAGTCATCTACAGATGCTCTGCCTATTGTGAGCAGTGTTTGGTCCCTGGACTAAATGTGGTGAGTTTTAACTAGGTGTGTTCTACTCTGCTTGTGAGGTGAGACCTCAGCACTGTCACTGGATTGAGGCTCTGCTAAACTCCAGAGTTGGGAGATGTGATGTGGGCAGGGGTTTGTGTCAGTCTTCTAGGGGAGGAGGCCTGCTGCTCTGGGACTAAGGTATGCATGACCAGGGAGAGCAGTTTCACTGAAGTGTGTGGGTGGAGGGGTCTTGGTGCAAGCAAGTTAGGTAGCAAGTGTCAGTGCTGTGCTGGTTCCTGGAGTGGCCCTGTGTTTATGCTGAGGGTCAGGGAAGGGAAATGGCACTGGCAAATTCTTTTACTCCAGGAGGTGTTCTTTGTGAACACTGCCTCTCTGGGATGTGCTCTGAGAAGAGCAAATAACCTCCCCACTGTGTGCCCCAGGCACTCTTCAGATCTCTCTTTCCATGCTGTTATTTGCCCTGCCTTCTCTCCAAGAACAGAGCAATGCCCTCTGAGCTCCCCCGAGCCACACCCACTGATCTTTAAAACTCCAGGTTTTAAGGAACACCTGGCTGGCTCAGTCAGAAAAGCATGTGACTCTTGATCTCGGGGCTTTTAAGGAACACCTGGCTGGCTCAGTCAGAAGAGCATGTGACTCTTGATCTCGGGGCTGTGAGTTTGAGCCCTATGTTGGGTATAGAGATTACTGAAATAAAACAAACAAACAAAAAAAAAACTCCAAGCTTTAAGTCCCTCTGGTTGCAGGAACTCACAAAATTTGGCCCCTCTCACTTTATAATCCAATTGCTGTGGGGAATCTCTTCCATGTGTGCTCTCCTGTGTACTAGTCTGTCTCTTGCCCTTTTCCACAACTGTGGCTCCCTCCCCACCACAGCAGCCACAATCTATTTCTCTCCCAAATTGCATCTCCACACTTCCTACCTTCTTTGATGTAGCCTCTTCTATATCTTTAGTTGTAGAGTTTGTTCTGTCAGTCTTTAGGTCAATATCTGGGGTATTTAGGTTGATTTGATAGTTATCTAGTTGTATTTGTGGGATGACAGGAGCCTAGGGTCCTCCTACTCTGCCACCATCTTCCTCTACTCTCCCTTTTCTAGTTTCTTAAAGTGGAAGGTTAGGTTATTGATTTGAGATCTTTCTTCTTTTTAAATGTATAGCCATGAAGTATACTCTCAGCACTTCTTTAACTGCAAACCATAAGTTTTGGTATATTCTGTCTTCATTTTCTTTCATCACAAAATATATTCTAATTTCTCTTTCGATTTTTTTGGATCCATTGGTTATTTAGTAGTGTGCTTTAAAATTTTCATATATTTTTGTTTTCCCAAATTTCTTTTCTCTTTTCTTTTCTTCTTTCTTTCCTTTCTCTTTCTTTCTTTCTTTCTTTCTTTCTTTCTTTCTTTCT
>NW_022590365.1:0-15636 GCF_004348235.1 Phoca vitulina | reverse complement strand
TCGCGCGTGCGACCCTGCTGCTCCAGGTTTCCGTCCCGGGGGCTGCAGTTCGCAGGCACGACCCCGCCGCTCCGGGTTTCCACCCCGGGGGCTGCCCTAAAGTCCTTTCCCCACCGTTACCAGTCTGGAAGTCTGTGCCCCATCTGCAGCGCGGGAGGCTGTCACTCACCGGCGGTGTAGGATCCCCATGGCCAGGCACCCTCCTGCTGCCATTTATCCTCCTATATCTGCCCGCGGAATCACGGCTCCCTGCTTTGTACCTCAAAACCAACCACCTGCGATATTCTGTTTGTAGAGATCCAGATCTTCTTACATCTCAGGCTGGTTTTGTGGGTGCACAGAGTGGTCTGGTAGATATCCAGCTCAATTCCGGGGACCAGTTGAAATAGGGTCCCCTACTCCTTCGCCATCTTTCCCCCCTCCCTCTATCTAGTATATTTTTAAAAAGCTTCCTAGTTTGAAATAACTATAGATCCACAGGAAGTTGCAAAATATAATAGAAAAAGTACTTCTTCCCCCCAATGATCATAGCTTGTGTTAATAAAATACAATATCAAAATCAGGATATTGACATTGGTGCAATCTATAGGTCTTCAGATTTTAGCAGTTTTTACATGCACTGATTTGCATGTCTTTGTGTGTGTGTGTGTGTGTAGTTCTTTGCAATTTTATCATTCTAGGTAGATTCATGTAACCATTATAATAATCAAGATTCAGCATTTTTCTGTCACTGTGAAAGAACTCTCTCGTGCTACTACTCTTTTATAGTCATACTTTTTCCCCTGCCATCATCCATATCCCCTGGAAAACACAAATATATTCTCCATCTCTATAATTTTATCATTTTGAGAGTGGTATATAAATTGGATCATATATTATGTGACATTATGAGGTTGGCTTTTTTCACTCAACATAATGCCCTTGAGATCCATCCTGGTTGTTGGGTATATCAGTAGCTAATTACTTTTTATTGCAGAGTAACATTCTATTGTATGGGTTTATCACATTTTGTTTATCCACACATCAATTAAAGAACATTTGGGTTATTTCCAGTTTTGGGCTATAACAAATAATTCATATACAGATTTTTGTATATATGTAAATTTCTACTCTCTGACATAAATGCCCAGGAGTGTGATTGCTGGATCATATGGTAAATATATGTTTAGATTTTTAGGAAACTAGTAAATTATATTCCAGAGTGTCTGTACTATTTTATATTCCCACTAGCAATGTATGAGAGATCCAATTTCTCTGCATAATAACCCAAAATTGGTATTGTTACTACTTTTACTTTAAGATGTGTGTAGTAATATCTCATCATAGATTTAAGTTGCATTTATCTAATGGATAATAAAGTTGAACACTTTTAATGTGCTTATTTGCTATCTGTATGGTTTTTTTAAATTTAAATTGTAGTTAGTAAACATACTGTGTAATTTTAGTTTCAACTGTACAATATAGTGATTCAACACATCCATACCCAGTGCTCATCACAAGTGCACTCCTTAATCCCTGCCACCTAGTTAACCCATCTTCCACCCACCTCCTTTCTGTTAACCATTAGTTTGTTCTCTACAATTAAGAATCTGTTTCTTGGTTTGCCTCATTCTTTTTTCCCCTTCGCTTGTTTGTTTCTTAATTTCACATATGAGTGAGATCATATGGTATTTGTCTTTCTCTGACTAACTTATTTCACTTAGCATAATGTGATGCTCTCTAGCTCCATCCATGTTGTTGCAGATGGCAAGATTTCATTATTTTTGATGGCCAAGTAATATTCCATTATGTATATCTCCTTTATCCATTCATCAATCGATGGACATTTGGGCTGATTCCATAATTTGGCTATTGCAGACAATGCTGCTATAAACACAGGGGTGCATTTATCCCTTTGAATCAGTATTTGTTGAGGAACCTCCATACTGTTTTTCTGGAGAGGCTGTACCATTTTGCATTCCCAACAGTGCAAGAGGGTTCCCCTTTCTCTGCATGCTCGCCAACACCTGTTGTTTCTTGTGTTGTTGATTTTAGCCATTCTGACAGGTGTGAGGTGATATCTCATTGTAGTTTTTTTCTTCAAGTTTTAAAATTCCATTTAGTTAACATATAGTGTAATATTAGTTTCAGGTGTAGAAATTCAACACTTGCATATAACAACCTGCTCATCACAACAAGTGCCCTCCTTAATCCCCATCATCTATTTAACCCATCCCCCCACCCACCTCCATTCTGGTAACCATTAGTTTGTTCTCTATGGTTAATAGTCCGTTTCTCAGTATGCCTCTCTTCCCCCTCCCCCCATGTTTGTTTGCTTTGTTTCTTAAATTCCACATATGAGTGAAATAATATGGTATTTGGCTTTCTCTGACTGATTTATTCTGCTCAGCATAATACTCTCTAGCTCTATCCATATCATTGCAAATGGCAAGATTTCATTCTTTTTGATGGCCGAGTAATATTCCATTGTATATATTCACAACAACTTCTTTGTGAATTAATCAGTCAATGGACTTGGGCTGATTCCATAATTTGACTATTGTTGATAATGCTGCTATAAATACTGGGGTGCATGTACCCCTTCAAATTAGTATTTTTGTATTGTTTGGGTAAATACCTAGTAGTGCAATTGCTAGATCATAGGGTAATTCTATTTTTAACTTTTTGAGGAACCTCCATACTGTTCTCCAGAGTAGCTACACCGGTTTGCATTCCCACCAACAGTGCAAGAGGGTTCCCCTTTCTCCACATTCTTGCCAACACCTACAGTTTCATGTGTTGTTAATTTTAATATTTTGAATGGTGTGAGGTGGTATTTCATCATAATATTGATTTGTACTTCCCTGATGATGAGTGATGTTGAACATCTTTTAATGTGTCTGTTGGCCATCTATATGTCTTTTTTGGAATAATGTCTAGTCATGTCTTCTACCCATTTTTTAATTGGGTTATTCATTTTTTCAGTTTTGAGTTTGGTAAGTTCTTTATATATTTTGGATACTAACCCTTTATCAGATATGTCATTTGCAGATGTTTTCTCCCATTCCATAGGTTGCCTTTTAGTTTTCTTGACCATTTCCTTTGCTGTGCAGAAGCTTTTAATTTTGATGTAGTCCCAATAGCTTATTTTTAAAAAAATATTTTATTTATTTATTTATTTGAGAGAGAGAGAGAGAGAGCATGAGTGGGATGAGGGACAGAGGGAGAGGGAGAAGCAGACTGCCTGCTGAGCAGGGAGCCCCATGTGGGGCTTAATCCCAGGACCCTGAGATAATGACCTGAGCTGAAGTCAGACCTTAACCGACTGAACCACCCAGGGGCCCCCAATAGCTTATTTTTGCTTTTGTTTCCTTTGTTTCAGGAGACATAACTAGAAAGAAGTTGCTATGGCCAATGTCAAAGAAGATACTGCCTGTGCAGTAACCTCTTTGAGCTCAGCTGTAGCAACTGTGATGCCTCCAACTTTACTTCTCTTCTCCAAGGTTGCTTTGGCTTTTCTGGGTCTTTTGTGTCTCTCTACAAAATTTAAGATTCTAGTTCTGTGAAAAATGCTGTTTGTGTTTTGATAGGAGTTGCATTAAATGTTTAGATTGCTTTGGGTAGAATAGACATTTTAATAATATTTGTTCTTCCAAGCCGTGAGCATGGAATGTCTTTCCATTTCTTTGTGTCCTCTTCCATTTTCTTCATCAGTATTTTATAGTTTTCAGACTGGAGGTCTTTCACCTCTTTGGTTAGGTTTATTCCCGGGGCGCCTAGGTGGCTCAGTCGTTAAGCGTCTGTCTTCTGCTCAGGTCATGATCCCAGGGTCCTGGGATCGAGCCCCGCATCGGGCTCTCTGCTCCCCGTGAGGCCTGCTTCTCCCTCACCCACTCCCCCTGCTTGTGTTCCCTCTCTCGCTGTGTCTCTCTCTGTCAAATAAATAAATAAAATCTTAAAAAAAAAATCAGTCGTTAAGGTTTATTCCCAAGTTTCTTATGGGTTTTGGTGCAATTGTAAATAGGACTGATTCCTTAATTTCTCTTTCTGCTCCTTCATTATTGGTGTATAGAAATGCAACAGATTTCTGTATGTTGACTTTGTATCCTGAAACTTTACTGAATTCACTTATCATTTCTAGCAGTTTTTTTTTTTTTTTGTGGAGTCTTTCAGATTTTCTACATAGGGTATCATGTCATCTGCAAACAGTGAAAGTTTGACTTATTCTTTGCTGATTTGGATGCATTTTATTTATTTTTGTTGTCTGATTGGTGTGGCTAGGACTTCCAGTACTATGTTGAATAACAGTGGTGAGAGTGGGCATCCCTGTCTTATTCCTGACCTTAGAGGAAAAGCTCTCACTTCCTCCACATTTAAGATGATATTAGCTGTGGTTTTTTGGTATATGGCCTTTATTATGTTGAGGTATGTTCCCTCTAAATGTACTTTGTTGAAGGTTTTTATCACGAATGGATGGTGTACTTTGTTAAATGCTTCTTCTGCATCTATTGGAATGATCATGTTTCTTATCCTTTCTTTTATTAATGTGGTATAGCACCTTGATTGATTTGCAAATATTGAACCACCGTGCACCTCAGGCATAAATCCCACTTGATGGTGGTGAATGATTGTTTTAATGTATTGCTGGGTTAGGTTTTTTAGTATTTTATTGAGAATTTTTATATCCATGTTCATCAGGGATTTTGGCTTGTAGTTCTCTGTTTTACTGGGGTCTTTGTCTGGTTTTGGAATAAGGTAATGCTGGCCTCATAGAATGAGTTTGGAAGTTTTCCTTCCTTTCTTTCTTTTTTCTTTTTTGGAATAGTGAGAACAATAGATATTAACTCTTCTTTACATGTTTGGTAGAATTCCCCTGTGAAGCCATCTGGCCATGGACTTTTGTTTGTTGGGAGGTTTTTAATTACTGATTCATTTTCTTTTCTGGCTATCAGCCTGTTCAAATTTTCTGTTTCTTCCTGTTTCAGTTTTGGTAGTTCATGTGTTTCTAGGAATTTATTCATTTCTTACAGGTTGTCGAATTTGTTGGTATATAGTTATTCATAATATTCTCTATAATTGTTTGTATTTCTGTGGTGTTGATTGTTATTTCTCCTCTCTCGTTTGTAATTTTATTTATTTGGGTCCTTTCTCTTCTCTTTTTGATTAGTGTGGCTAGAGATTTATTAAATTTTCAAAACTACCTCATGGTTTCATTGATCTGTTCTATTTTTTTAAATTTTCTGTATCATTTATTTCTGCTCTAATCTTTATTATTTCCTTCCTTCTGCTAATTTAGGATTCATTTGTTCTTCTTTTTCTAGCTCCTTTGGTGTCAGGTTAGATTGTTTATTTGAGATCTTTATTTGTAAGTAAGCCACATTGCTATATACTTTCCTTTTAGGACCACTTTTGCTGCATCCCAGTTTTGGACCTTTGTGTTTTCATTTTTATTTGTTTCCATGTATTTTTAAAATTTCTTCCTTGATTTTCTGGTTGACCTATTCATTGTTTAATAGGATGTTGTTTAACCTCCATGTATATGTGGTCTTCCCAGATTTTTTCTTGTGGTTGACTTGTAGTTTCATAGTGTTGTGGTCACAAAAGGTGCATGGTATGACTTTAGCCTTTTTGTATTTGTTTAGGCCTGATTTGTGACCTAATATGCAATGTCTTCTGGAGAACATCCCATGTGGACTTGAAAAGTGTGTATTCTGCTGTTGCAGGATGAAATGTTCTGAATATATCTATTAAGTCTGTCTCTTCTAGTGTGTCATTCAAAGCCATTGTTTCCTTGTTGATTTTCTATTTAGATGATCTGTCCGTTGATGTAAGTGGGGTGTTAAAGTCCCCTACTATTATTGTGTTATTATCAATTAGTTCCTTTATGTTTGTTATTAATTGTTTTATTGATTTGGGTGCTCCCATGTTGGGTGCATAAATATTTACAATTGTTAGATCTTCTTACTGGATCGTACCCTTTATTGTGGTATAATACCCATGTTCATCTCTTGTTACAGTCTTTATTTTAAAGTTTAGTTTGCCCTATGTAAGTATTGCTACTTTACCCTTTTTTTTTGACATCCATTTGCCTGATAAGTATTTCTTCTTCCATTCACTTTCAATCTGCAGGTGTCTTTAAGTCTAAAATGAGTCTCTTGTATGCAGCATATGATGGGTCTTCTTTTTTTGTCCAATCTGACACACTATGTCTTTTGATTGGAGCATGTAGTCCATTTTCATTAAAAGTAATTATTCATAGATATATATTTATTGCCATTTTACTACTTGTTTTTTGTTATTTCTGGAGATTTTCCCTTATCCTTTCTTGTCTTTGTCACTTTTGGTGTCTCCTTGCCACTCAAAGAATTCCCTCTAATATTTCTTGCAGGGTTGGTTCAGTGGTCATGAACTTCTTTAGTTTTTGTTTGTCTCAGAAATTCTTTAGCTCTCCTTGTATTCTGAATGATAGCCTTGCTGGATAAGGTGTTCTTGGCTTCATATTTTTTCCATTCAGCTCTTTGAATATATCATGCCAGTCCTCTCTGGTTTGCCACGTTTCTGTTGGGAAATTTCCAGCTAGCTTTATGGGTTTTCCCTTGTAAGTTAAGGACTTCTTTTGTCTTGCTGCTTTTAAGATTTTTTTTATCACTATATTTTCAAATTTATTTACAATATGTCTTGGTGTTGGCCTGCTTTTGTTGATTTTGATGGGAATTTTCTCTGCCTCCTGCAGCTGGTTGTCTGTTTCCTTCCCTAGATTGGGGATGTGTAAAGCTCTAATTTTTTTCAAATATATTTTCTGCCCCCTTTTCTCTCTCTTCTTCTGGGACTCCTATAATATGAATGTTATTACATTTGATGGAGTCACTGAGTTCCCTAAGTCTATTCTTATGTTGCATAATTCTTCCTCTTTTTTGTTCAGCTTCAGTATTTTCCATTACTTTGTCTTCTAGGTCATTAATTTGTTCCCCCACTTCTTGCAGCCTCTTCTTCATTGCATCAAGTGTGTTTACAATCTTGCTTATTGTATTCTTCATCTCTGATTCTTTCTTAACTCTTTTTTTCTCTGTGGTAAGGGTCTCTGATGTCTTGTATTTTTTTTCTCAAACATGTTATTACTTTAAATTACCCATCAAGTGTGTTACTTATATCTGTTTTGCTTAGATCTCTGGCCATGACTTTATCTTGTTCTTTCATTTGGGATGAATTCCTCCATCTTTGCATTTTTTCTAAGTCTCTGCCTTCTTTTATGTGTTAGAAAATCCAGTTATGTCTATTGACCCTGAAAGTATTGGGCTAATGAAGAAGTCACGTAGTGCCTGAGGCCTGGTGCTTCAGGGAGTGTCTCTGGTGTGTCTTGTGTACACTCTGGGTATTGGCTACTCCATCCTTCAGGCCACTTGTCTGTAGAGGCTCTCCTTGCTTGCTGTGGGCAGTGTTTGGTCCTTGGCCTGAATGTGGCATGTTTTAACTTTGTGTGCTTTGGTCTGCTTGTGAAATGAGATCTGACACCACCACCACCAGAACTGAGGCCCTTCAGAACTCTCTAGTCAGGAGTCCTGGTATAGGCAGGTGTTTGTGCTGGTCTTCTGTGGGAGAGACCTGCTGTACTGGGACTAAGATGAGCTTGACTGAGAAGGGCAGCCCCACCAGAATGTGGGGGGAGTGGAGCTTGGTATGCCAGTTAGACAGCTAGTGTTGACACTTTACTGCTTCCCACAGTTGGCTCTGTGTTTATGCTGAGGGTCGGTGGAGGGAACAGGTGCTAGCCAGCTCCTTTTTTCCCTGGAGAGGTGTCTCCATAAATGCTTCTCCTCTAGGATGCACTCTGAGAAGAGCAAATAATTTCCCCACCATGTGCCCCAGGTGCTCTTCAGATCACTGTTTCCATGCTGTCTGCCCCTGGGTTGTTTGCCTGCCTTCTCTCCAGGAGCAGTGTAGTGCCCTCTGACCTCTATCCAAGCTAAGCCTGCTGACCTTTAAAACCGCAGGCTCCAAGCCTCACTGGTTACAAAACTCATCAAATTCAACCCTTTTCCTTTTCCATGCCAATGGCTTTGGGGAAATGTTATTCTTGTGCATTCCCCTGAGTGCTCCCTTTCCTCTTGCCCTTCTTCACTACTTTGGTTCCCTCCCCTCCACAGCAGCTGTGATCCATTTCTCCTATAAACCACATCTCTGCACTTCAAATCTTCTTTGATGTGGCATCTTTTCTCCCTTTAGTTGTAGACTTTGTTCTGTTAGTCTTCAGGTCTATTTCTGTGGTATTTAGGATGATTTGATAGTTATTTAGTTGTGTTCATGGGACAAAGAAGCCTATGGTCCTCCTACTCTGTGGCCATCATCCTCTCTTTGAACCATTTATTTTCATTTTCATTTTCTTCATATATTTTATACATTTGCCTTTATTTCCTGGTTGACCCCTTCCTTCATTGTTTAGTAACATGTTACTTAGCCTCCATGTATTTGTGATCTTTCCAGATTTTTCTTATTGTTAACTTCTAGTTTCTAGTGTTGTGGTCAGAAAAGACTATGAGACTATGGTATGACTTTGATCTTTTTAAATTTTTTGATACTTGTTTTGTGGGCTAATATGTGATCTATTCTGGAGAATGTTCCTTGTGCATTTGAAAAGAATGTATATTCTGCTGTTCTAGTATTGAATGTTCTGAATATATCTATTAAATCTTTCCACAGTTTTGAAGGGGTATATGCACCTTGATGTTCATAGCAGCATTATCAACAATAACCCAGGGGCACCTGGGTGGCTCAGTCATTAAGCGTCTGCCTTTGGCTCAGGTCATGATCCCAGGGTCCTGGGATCAAGCCCCACATCGGGCTCCCTGCTCAGCAGGAAGCCTGCTTCTCTCTCTCCCACTCCCCCTGCTTGTGTTCCCTCTCTCGCTGTGTCTCTCTCTGTCAAATAAATAAATAAAATCTTTAAAAAAAAACCAATAGCCCAAATATTCATTGACTGATGAATGGATAAAGATGTATATATACACAATGAAATATTACTCAGTCATCACAAAGAATGAAATCTTGCCATTCACCACAATGTGGATGGAGCTAGAGTGTATTATGCTAAGCAAAATAAGTCAGTCAGAGAAAGACAAATACCATATGATTTCACTTATGGAATTTATGAAACAATACAAATGAACATATGGGAGGGGTAGAAGAGAGAGAGAGAGGGAAACACACCACAAGAGACTCTTAAGGATAGAGAACAAACTGAAGGTTGATGGAGGGAGGTGGGTGGGGGGTGGGCTAGATTGGTGATGGGTATTGAGGGCACTTGTGTTGAGCACTGAGTGTTGTATGTAGGTGATGAATCACTGTGTTCCACTCCTGAAACCAGTATTGTACTGTATGTTAACTAAATAGAATTTAAATAAAAATTTAAAGAAAAAAAAGTTTATTCAAATTAAAAAAATCCTTCATTTCCAGTGTGTCATTCAAAGCCTTTTTTTCTTGTTGAGTTTCTGTTTAGATTATCTGTCCATTGATGTATTTGGGATGTGAAAGTCCTTTACGATTAATGTATTATTATGGATTAGTTCCATTATGTTTGTTATTAGCTATTTTAGGTATTTGGGTGCTCCTATGTTGGGTGCATAGATATTTACAATTGTTATATCCTCTTGTTGGTTGTCTTTTTTATTATTATATAGTGCCATTCTTTGTCACTTGTTACTGTCTTTGTTTTAAAGTCTAGTTTTTCCAATATAAGTATTGTTGCTCCACCTTTCTTTTGACATCCATTTGCATGATTAATGTTTCTTCATCCCCTCACTTTCAATCTGCAGGTGCCTTGACGTCTAAAATGAGTGTCTTTCTCATGTTGTGATTACCACTGGGTATTATATGCAACTAATGAATCGTTGAACACTACATTAAAAACTAATGATGATATGCTGGCTAAGTGAATATTATAAAAACATGAGTGTCTTTCTTGTAGCATAAATGGGTCTAGTTTTTAAATCCATTCTGACACTCTACATCTTTTGATTGTAGTGTTTAGTCCATTTATAGTGAACATAATTATTGATAGATATGTACTTATTGCCATTTTATTATTTGTTTTGTGGTCATTTCTGAAGATTTTCTCTGATCCTTTCTTGTCTTTGTCGCTTTCATGGTTTGCTGATTTTATTTAGTTATGTATTTGGATTTATTTCTCTTTGTCCTTTGCATATCTATTAGTGGTTTTGAATTTGTGGTTACCATTAGGTTTGTGTATAACCTCTTCTGCATATAGCAATCTATATTAAGTTGATGGTCATTTAAGTTTGAAGTCATTCTTTACTCTTCTCCCCATGTTTTAGGTATATGGTGTCATATTTTAAATCCTTGTATTTTTTTAGTTCTTTGACTGATTTTTTACAGAAATATTCTTTTTTACTGCTTTTGTGTTTCCTACCTTCATATTGTCACTTTTGGTCTCTTCTTTGCACTCAGAGTCCTATTTAGTGTTTCCTGCAGGGCTGATTGAGTGGTTATGAACTCCTTTAATTTTTGTTTGTCTGGGAAACCCTTTATCTCTCCTTCTATTCTGAATGACAGTCTTGCTGGATAGAGTATTCTTGTCTGCAGGTTTTTCCCATTCAGCATGTTGAATATATCATGCTAGTACCTTCTGGTTTGGAAAGTTTCTGTTGAAAACTATGCTGATAGTCCCATGGGGTTTCCCTTGTATTTAAATGTCTTCCTTTTTCTTGCTGATTTTAAGATTTTTTAAAATCACTATATTTTTCCATTTTAATAACCATATATCTTGGTGTGGACCTGCTTTTGTTTATTTTGTTGGGGGTTCTCTGTGACTCCTGAATCTGGATATCTGTTTCCTTCCCCAGATTAGGGAAGTTTTCAATTATTATTTCTTTTCTTTCTTTAAAAAAAAATTTTTTTTTATTATGTTATGTGAGTCACCATACAGTACATCATTAGTTTTTGATGTAGTGTTCCATGATTCATTGTTTGTGTATAACACCCAGTGCTCCATGCAATATGTGCCCTCCTTAATACCCATCACCGGGCTAAACCTTCACCTCCCTCCCCTCTAAAAACCTGTTTGTTTCTTGGAGTCCATAGTGTCTCATGGTTTGTCTTCCCCTCTGACTCCCCCCCCCTTCATTTTTCCTTTCCTTCTCCTAATGTCCTCCATGCTATTCCTTATGTTCCACAAATAAGTGAAACCAAATGATAATTGACTTTCTCTGCATGACTTCTTTCACTTAGCATAATCTCCTCCAGTCCCATCCATGTTGATGTAAAAGTTGGGTATTCATCCTTTCTGACGGCTGAGTAATATTCCATTGTATATATGGACCACATCTTCTTTATCCATTCATCTGTTGAAGGGCATCTTGGCTCCTTCCACAGTTTGGCTATTGTGGACATGGCTGCTATGAACATTGGGGTGCATATGGCCCTTCTTTTCCCTACATCTGTGTCTTTGGGGTAAATACCCAGGAGTGCAATTGCTGGGTCATAGGGTAGCTCTATTTTTAATTTTTTGAGGAATCTCCACACTGTTTTCCGAAGTGGCTGTACCAACCTGCATTCCCACCAACAGTGTAAGAGGGTTCCCCTTTCTCCACAACCTCTCCAACGTTTGTTGTTTCTTGCCTTGTCAATTTTTGCCATTTTAACTGGTGTAAGGTGGTATCTCAATGTAGTTTTGAATTGAATTTCCCTGTTGGCTAATGATGATGAACATTTTTGCCTGTGTCTGTTAGCCATTTGTATGTCTTCTTTGGAGAAGTGTCTGTTCATGTCTTCCACCCATTTTTTGACTGGATTATTTCTTTTTGGGTGTAGAGTTTGAGAAGTTCTTTATAGATCTTGGATACCAGCCCATTATCTGTAATGTCACTTGCAAATATCTTCTCCCATTTTGTGGGTTGCCTCTTTGTTTTGTTGACTGTTTCCTTTGCTGTGCAGAAGCTTTTTATCTTGATGAAGTCCCAAAAGTTCATTTTTGCTTTTGTTTCACTAGCTTTTGGAGATGTATCTTGAAAGAAGTTGCTGTGGCTGATGTCAAAGAGGTTACTGCCTATGTTCTTCTCTAGGATTTTGATGGATTCCTGTCTCACATTGAGGTCTTTCATCCATTTTGAGTTTATCTTTGTGTATGGTGTTACAGAATGGTTGAATTTCATTCTTCTGTATATAGCTGTCCAATTTTCCCAGCACCATTTATTGAAGAGACTGTCTTTTTTTTCCATGGCATATTTTTTCCTGCTTTGTCAAAGATTATTTGACCATAAATTTGAGGGTCCATATCTGGGCTCTCTATTCTGTTCCATTGGTCTATATGCCTGTTTTTATGCCAGTACCATGCTGTCTTGGTGATCACAGCCATATAATATAACTTGAAATCAGGCACCGTGATGCCCCCAGCTTTGTTTTTTTTTTTTTTTTTCAACAATTCCTTGGCGATTCGGGGTCTTTTCTGATTCATGCAAATTTTAGGATTGTTTGTTCCAGCACTTTGAAAAATGCCATTGGTATTTTGATTGGAATAGCATAGACATTTTAACAATGTTTATTCTTCCAATCCATGAGCATGGAATGTTTGTCTTGTAGATCACTAATTCGTTCTTCTGCCTCATTTACCTTAGCTGTTAGAGTATCTAGATTAGATTGGATCTCATTGATAGCTTTTTTAAGTTATGCCAGATCAGCTCTCATTTCTGCCCTTAGAGCCATTAATCATTTTCTCCATCCTAGCTATTGTCTTCATAACTGTTACTGTGAAGTCTATTTCCGATATCTTGCTTATATCCATATCCATTTGTTCTGTGGCAGAGGTCACAGTCTCTGAGTCTTTCCTATTTTGGGGGTTCCTCTTCTTAGTCATTTTGTTGGGGGGTGGTTGAGGGAATGTACAGAGTCCAAATTATTGATCACTACCCAAGCAAGATTCACCTGTTTTATAGGGACCTTAGGGTTTTTGGCCTCTTGTTGTTCCGGCCTGTCTTGTGGGGGAGGGGCCTGCCGCACTGTTACTCAGGCAACCCTGTTTGGGCTGAGTTGTCCTGCCCCCTGTGGGGGGGGGTGGCCTCAGTGAAAACCAGTTTTTTGGGCTTTTGTTCTCTGGCAGCTTTCCCTGGTGGCTTTCCGCATCTCTTCCAAGAGTCAGAGCAGAAGTGACCATTTCTAACCCTCTGCCTCAGAGCAGAGATTGCAGTCTGTTCTTCAGTGAGCTCTCCAGGCCACGCTGTCTCAGTTTCTGTCTGTGCTGCTAAAACTGCAGCGTCCTGGGTTTGTGCACCCCACAGCAGTGTTCCCAGCCCTTGCTTCCAGGTCCAGGCATGTCTCTGCCTTTTGTGCTTCTAAAACTGCCAGCTGCCTCCAGTTCCCATGCGTGCCCCCACAGCTCCAGGTTTCAGTCTGGGGAGCTGCCCTAAAGTTCTTTCCCCACCGCTACCGGTCTGCAAGTCTGTGCCAGGTCCCCAGTGCGGGAGGCTTTTGCACTCCTGTGTTATTTCACCTTCCTGGCTCAAGTGCTTATGGCAGCTCCCTCCCCCTTCCTTTTATCTTCCAATATCTGCCCACAGAATCACGGCTTCCCACTTCATACCTCGAAACCAACCACCGGCAATATTCTGTTTGTAGAGATCCAGACATATCTTCTTACATCTCAGGCTAATTTTGTGGGTGTTGAGAATGGTCTGGTAGATATCCTGCTCAGTTCAGGGGACCGGTTGGAATAGGGTCCCCTACTCCTCCGCCATCTTTGCCCCTCTTGCTGTTTATTCTATCAAGCATGTTTCTGATTTCGTTTACTGAGCCCTTTATCTCTGCTATGTTTTTCCTTATCTTTGTGTTAATAGTCCCACTGATGCCTTCTACTCTTTTCTCAAGTCCAGCGAGTATCTTTATGATCATTACTTTAAATTCTCTATCAGGCATGTTACTTATATCTGTGTCTCTTAGGTCTCTGGCCATGGCCTTGTCCTATTCTTTCATTTCGGCAAATTCTTCTGTCTTCTCATTTTGTCTAAGTCTATATGCCTGCTTCTCTGTGTTAGAGAAGTCAGCTATGTCTCCTGCTCTTAAAGGTAATGGCCTTATAAAGGAAATGTCCTGTAGTACCCTGCAGCATAGTGTCCTCTGTTCCCCAGGGCCTGGTGCTTCTGAGACTGTCTCCAATGTGTGCTCTGTGTGCTCTGCTGTTGTTCCTGGCCAGTTTTCATTAGGCCAGTCATCTACAGATGCTCTGCCTATTGTGAGCAGTGTTTGGTCCCTGGACTAAATGTGGTGAGTTTTAACTAGGTGTGTTCTACTCTGCTTGTGAGGTGAGACCTCAGCACTGTCACTGGATTGAGGCTCTGCTAAACTCCAGAGTTGGGAGATGTGATGTGGGCAGGGGTTTGTGTCAGTCTTCTAGGGGAGGAGGCCTGCTGCTCTGGGACTAAGGTATGCATGACCAGGGAGAGCAGTTTCACTGAAGTGTGTGGGTGGAGGGGTCTTGGTGCAAGCAAGTTAGGTAGCAAGTGTCAGTGCTGTGCTGGTTCCTGGAGTGGCCCTGTGTTTATGCTGAGGGTCAGGGAAGGGAAATGGCACTGGCAAATTCTTTTACTCCAGGAGGTGTTCTTTGTGAACACTGCCTCTCTGGGATGTGCTCTGAGAAGAGCAAATAACCTCCCCACTGTGTGCCCCAGGCACTCTTCAGATCTCTCTTTCCATGCTGTTATTTGCCCTGCCTTCTCTCCAAGAACAGAGCAATGCCCTCTGAGCTCCCCCGAGCCACACCCACTGATCTTTAAAACTCCAGGTTTTAAGGAACACCTGGCTGGCTCAGTCAGAAGAGCATGTGACTCTTGATCTCGGGGCTTTTAAGGAACACCTGGCTGGCTCAGTCAGAAGAGCATGTGACTCTTGATCTCGGGGCTGTGAGTTTGAGCCCTATGTTGGGTATAGAGATTACTGAAATAAAACAAACAAACAAAAAAAAAACTCCAAGCTTTAAGTCCCTCTGGTTGCAGGAACTCACAAAATTTGGCCCCTCTCACTTTATAATCCAATTGCTGTGGGGAATCTCTTCCATGTGTGCTCTCCTGTGTACTAGTCTGTCTCTTGCCCTTTTCCACAACTGTGGCTCCCTCCCCACCACAGCAGCCACAATCTATTTCTCTCCCAAATTGCATCTCCACACTTCCTACCTTCTTTGATGTAGCCTCTTCTATATCTTTAGTTGTAGAGTTTGTTCTGTCAGTCTTTAGGTCAATATCTGGGGTATTTAGGTTGATTTGATAGTTATCTAGTTGTATTTGTGGGATGACAGGAGCCTAGGGTCCTCCTACTCTGCCACCATCTTCCTCTACTCTCCCTTTTCTAGTTTCTTAAAGTGGAAGGTTAGGTTATTGATTTGAGATCTTTCTTCTTTTTAAATGTATAGCCATGAAGTATACTCTCAGCACTTCTTTAACTGCAAACCATAAGTTTTGGTATATTCTGTCTTCATTTTCTTTCATCACAAAATATATTCTAATTTCTCTTTCGATTTTTTTGGATCCATTGGTTATTTAGTAGTGTGCTTTAAAATTTTCATATATTTTTGTTTTCCCAAATTTCTTTTCTCTTTTCTTTTCTTCTTTCTTTCCTTTCTCTTTCTTTCTTTCTTTCTTTCTTTCTTTCTTTCTTTCT
>NW_022590364.1:0-15676 GCF_004348235.1 Phoca vitulina | reverse complement strand
TTGTAAATGGGATCGACTCCTTAATTTGTCTTTCTTCTGTCTTGTTGGTGTATAGGAATGCCACTGATTTCTGTGCATTGATTTTATATGCTGCCACTTCACTGAATTTCTGTATGAGTTCTAGCAGTTTTGGGGTGAAGTCCTTTGGGTTTTCCACATAAAGTATCATCTCATCTGCAAAGAGTGAGAGTTTGATTTCTTCTTTGCCAATTCGGATGCCTTTTGTTTCTTTTTGTTGTCTGATGGCTGTGGCTAGGACTTCTAATACTATGTTGAATAGCAGTGGTGATAGTGGACATCCCTGCCGTGTTCCTGACCTTAGGGGGAAAGCTCTCAGTTTTTCCCCATTGAGAATGATATTCGCTGTAGGTTTTTCATAGATGGCTTTTATGATATTGAGGTATGTACCCTCTATGCCTATACTCTGAAGAGTTTTGATCAAGAAAGGATGCTGTACTTTGTCAAATGCTTTTTCTGCATCTATTCAGAGGATCATATGATTCTTGTTCTTTCTTTTGTTAATGTATTGCATCACATTGATTGATTTGGGGATGTTGAACCAACCTTGCAGCCCAGGGATAAATCCCACTTGGTCATGGTGAATAATCCTTTTAATGTACTGTTGGATCCTATTGGCTAGGATTTTGGTGAGAATTTTTGCATCCATGTTCATCAAGGATATTGGTCTGTAATTCTCCTTTTTGATGGGGTCTTTGTCTGGTTTTGGGATCAAGGTAATGGTGGCCTCATAAAATGAGTTTGGAAGTTTTCCTTCCATTTCTATTTTTTTGAACAGTTTCAGAAGAATAGGTATTAATTCTTCTTGAAATGTTTGGTAGAATTCCCCTGGGAAGCCATCTGGTCCTGGGATTTTGTTTTTTGGGAGATTGTTGATGATTGCTTCAATTTCCTTAGTGGTTATAGGTCTGTTCAGGTTTTCTATTTCTTCCTGGTTCAGTTTTGGTAGTTGAGACATCTCGAGGAATGCATCCATTTCTTCCAGGTTATCTAATTTGCTGGCATAGAGTTGCTCATAATATGTTCTTATAATTGTTTGTATTTCTTTGGTGTTGGTTGTGATCTCTCCTCTTTCATTCATGATTTTGTTGATTTGGGTCATTTCTCTTTTCTTTTGGATAAGTCTGGCCAGGGGTTTATCAATCTTCTTAATTCTTTCAAAGAACCAGCTCCTAGTTTTGTTGATCTGTTCTACTGTTCTTTTAGTTTCTATTTCATTGATTTCTGCTCTGATCTTTATTATTTCTCTTCTCCTGCTGGGTTTAGGCTTTATTTGCTGTTCTTTCTCCAGCTCCTTTAGGTGTAGGGTTAGATTGTGTACTTGAGACCTTTCTTGTTTCTTGAGAAAGGCTTGTATTGCTATATACTTGCCTCTTAGGACTGCCTTTGCTGCATCCCAAAGATTTTGAATAGTTGTGTTTTCATTTTCATTTGTTCCATGAATTTTTTTAATTCTTCTTTAATTTCCTGGTTGACCCATTCATTCTTCAGTAGGATGCTCTTTAGCCTCCATGTATTTGAGTTCTTTCCGACTTTCCTCTTTTGATTGAGTTCTAGTTTCAAAGCATTGTGGTCTGAAAAGATGCAGGGAATGATCCCAATCTTTTGGTACCAGTTGAGACCTGATTTATGACCTAGGATGTGATCTATTCTGGAGAATGTTCCGTGGGCACTAGAGAAGAATGTGTATTCTGTTGCTTTGGAATGGAATGTTCTGAATATGTCTGTGAAGTCCATTTGGTCCAGTGTGTCATTTAAAGCCTTTATTTCCTTGTTGATCTTTTGCTTAGATGATCTGTCCATTTCAGTGAGGGGGGTGTTAAAGTCCCCCACTATTATTGTATTGTTGTCAATGTGTTTCTTTGCTTTTGTTATTAATTGGCTTATATAATTGGCTGCTCCCTTGTTAGGGGCATAGATATTTACAATTGTTAGATCTTCTTGTTGGATAGACCCTCTAAGTAGGTGTCCTTCTCCTCTCTTATTACAGTCTTTGGTTTAAAATCTAATTTGTCTGATATAAGGATTGCCACCCCAGCTTTCTTTTGGTGTCCATTAGCATCGTAAATGGTTTTCCACCCCCTCACTTTAAATCTGGGGGTGTCTTTGGGTCTAAAATGAGTCTCTTGCAGAGAGCATATCAATGGTCTCGTTTTTTAATCCAATCTGATAGCCTGTGTCTTTTGATTGGGGCATTTAGCCCATTTACATTCAGGGTAACTATTGAAGGATAGGAATTTAGTGCCATTGTATTGCCTGTAAGGTGACTGTTACTGTATATTGTCTGTGTTCCTTTCTGGTCTATGTTGCTTTTAGGCTCTCTCTTTGCTTAGAGGACCCCTTTCAAGATTTCTTGTAGGGCTGGTTTCGTGTTTGCAAATACCTTTAGTTTTTGTTTGTCCTGGAAGCTTTTTATCTCTCCTTCTATTTTCAATGACAGCCTAGCTGGATATAGTATTCTTGGCTGCATATTTTTCTCATTTAGTGCTCTGAATATATGATGTCAGTCCTTTCTGGCCTGCCAGGTCTCTGTGGATAGGTCTGTTGCCAATCTAATGTTTCTACCATTGTAGGTTACAGATCTCTTCTCCCGAGCTGCACTCAGGATTTTCTCTTTGTCTCTGAGACTCATAAGTTTTACTATTAGATGTTGGGGTGTTGACCTATTTTTATTGATTTTGAGGGGGTTCTCTGTGCTTCCTGGATTTTGATGCCTGTTTCCTTCCCCAAATTAGGGAAGTTCTCTGCTATAATTTGCTCCATTATACCTTCTGCCCCTCTCTCTCTTTCTTCTTCTTCTGGGATCCCAATTATTCTAATGTTGTTTTGTCTTATGGTATTGCTTATCTCTCGAATTCTGCCCTTGTGATCCAGTAGTTGTTTATCTCTCTTTTTCTCAGCTTCTTTATTTTCCAGCATTTGGTCTTCTATATCACTGATTCACTCTTCTGCCTCATTTATCCTAGCAGTTAGCGCCCCCATTTTTGATTGCACCTCATTAATAGCCTTTTTGATTTCTACTTGGTTAGATTTTAGTTCTTTTACCTCTCCAGAAAGAGTTTCTCTAATAACTTCCATGCTTTTTTCAAGCCCAGCTAGTATCTTTAAAGTGATGATTCTGAACTCTAGATCTGACATCGTACTAATGTCCGTATTGAGTAGGTCCCTGGCAGTCGGTACTACCTCTTGTTCTTTTTGTTGAGGTGATTTTTTCCGTCTTGTCATTTTGTGCAGAGGAGACTAGATTAATGAGAGAACAAAATGCTAGCAGGGTAACAACGTCCCTAGAAAATACACTCTAAACAAATCAGAAAAGACCTGAAGCAGTGGGAAAAGAAAGGGAAAGAGAGAAAAAAGAAAAAGAAAAAAAAAAAGAAAAATTAAAGATAAAGATAAAAACAAACAAAAACAGAACAAAACAAAACAAAACAAAAAACAGAATGTGATCAAATATGATCAGGCTGGTATGTAGATCAGTGGCACACACTAGATTTTGGGTGTATTTTGGTCTGTTAGAAGAAAGTGCCTCCCAAAATTTTAACGAAAGAAAAACTTACATATGTACAAAAATAAGGGTTGATATGATGAAGGGATGGAATATGACTGTAAAGATGGAAATTATAAAAAATTTTATAAAAGGAATTGATAAGTTGTTTGAAAAAAGAAAGAAGAGGATTTTAAAAAAAAAGAAAAAAAAAGGGAGAGAATGTGATCAGGCAGGGGAGTAGAAAAAAACCATACACTAGAGATTTAGGGTATATTTTGATCTGTTAGAAGAAACTATCTCAAAAGTTTAAAGAGAGAACAACTTATATATATATATGCCAAAAATATGGGTAACTACTATGAAGGGATAGAATATGACTCTAAAAATGAAAAATAAAAATGTTTTTTAAAAAAGGGATTGATAAGATGTTGGTGGAAAAAGGGAAAAAGAAAAATTCAAAAAAAAAAAGACAGTTAAAAAAAAAATTAACTTTGAAAGACTAAGGAATCATGGTAAAAACCCATGAATTCTATGTGCAGTATTCCCCTAGCGCTGGAGTTCTGCCGTTCTCATTGATCAGTAAACTTGGTCTTGGCTGGCTGTTCTCGCTGATCTTCTGGGGGAGGGGCCTGTTGCCGTGGTTCCCAAATGTCTTTGCCAGAGGCGGAATTGCCCCGCCCTTGCCCGGTCCGGGCTAAGTAATCTGCTCGGGTTTCCTCTCGGGAGCTTTTGTTCCCTGCAAGCTTTCCGTACAGCTTTGGAGGCAGAGAGTGAAAATGGCGGCCTCCCAATCTCTGCCTCGGAGGAGCCGAGAACTCGGGGCCCCACTCCTCAGTGAGCCCCCAGAGAAAAGCAGTCAGTCACTCCCGTCTCCCCAGTCTCCGGCCGCACTCCGTGCTCACCTGGCCTGTGAGCACGCGTTTCTATCTCCGGCACCTGACCCTGTGTGGAGTCTCCAAACCCAGCAGATCCCTGTGGTGTGCTCCTGCGCCACTCCTCCCGGGGGAGGAAGGTGAGTCTCCCAGGATCTGCCACTTGTTGGGTCCCTGCTGGAGGAGCAGTGGCCCGACTGTGCTGCAGAACACGGTTTATGGCAACCCCGAGCTGAGAGCCTGCGCCTGGGCTCCATCTCTGCAGCCGGCTTCCCCACTCCGATACCTGGGAGCTCTGCCGCACTCAGGCACCCCCGGTCTTTCTGTGACCCCGAGGGTCCTGAGACCACACTGTCCCACGAGGGTTCCACCCCCCACTTAGCCACTGGAGCAACGTCCCTCAGCGGAGCAGACTTCTAAAAGTTCCGATTTTGTGCTCCGGGGCTCTATCACTTGCCAGAAGCGGCTGACGGAGGCCCCTTCCCCGCCGTCTATCCTCCCGAATATCGCCTCAGATTCACTTCTCCGCACATCCTACCTTCCAGAAAGTGGTCGCTTTTCTGTTAAGAGAGTTGTTGCTATTCTTTTCTTCGGTCTCCTGTTGAGTTTGTAGGTGTTCAGAATGGTTTGATCCCTATCCAGCTGAATTCCTGAGAGGAGCCGAAATCCAGGTCTCCTACTCCTCCGCCATCTTGCTCCGCCCCCTTAAGTAAGATTTTAAATGAAGATTTTCTGTTTGTGTCTTTTATCAGTTTATCACATTTTGCTATGAATTTTTAGGATGAATATGTGAATTTTCTCAAATGCTTTGGCATACCTAATGAGATAATCACATGTTATTTTAAAAATTCTATTATTATAGTAATTGCATTGTTTTATTTTTGAATATTAAGCCAATTTTTCATTCCTGGTGTAATTCCCCACCTCAGTCATGCTCTATTATCTATTTTATATATTGCTGCATTTAATTTGTTAATAGTTTGTTAAGCATTTTTATATTTATGTCTATAGTTTTTTTTCTTTTTTTTTTAAAGATTTTATTTATTTGACAGAGAGAAACACAGCGAGAGAGGGAACACAAGCAGTGGGAGTGGGAGAGGGAGAAGCAGGCTTCCTGACGAGCAGGGAGCCTGATGCAGGGCTTGATCCCAGGCTCCTGGGATCATGACCTGAGCCAAAGGCAGCCACTTAATGACTGAGCCACCCAGGCGCCCCTGTCTATAGTTTTATTATGTCTTTTTTTCTGGTTTTCCTACCAGAGTAATGCTGTCCTCATTAAACAAACTGGGAGATGTTGTCTCCAGTTCTATTTTCTGAAAGAATGTCTATAGACCTAGTATCCTTTTTTCTTAAATATTTCATAGACTTCACTGGTTGAGCAACCTCAGCTTGGAATTTTCTTTGGGGAATATTTTTAATTATGAATTAAATTTTTTAATAGTTACAGGGCTATAGCACTACAGAAGTTTTTGTCTGCTTGTCTGTTGTTCTATCAATTACTGAGGGAGGAGTATTGAAATCTCTATTATTTGTCTATTTCTCCCATGAATTCTATTGGATTTTAATATTTTCATCTCTGAAATTGCCATTTGAATCATTTTTATATCTTCCATTTCTTTCTTTATTATGTTTATTTTTTCTTTACATTCTTAAGCATATTTATAATCTAAAAGCTGTTTATTTTATTATTTTATTGAAGTATAATTAACATACAGTGTTATATTAGTTTCAGGTGTACAATATGATGATTCAGCAATTCCATTCATTTATCAGTGCTTATCAAAACAATAGTATTCTTAATCTTTATCTATTTCACCCATCCTCCCACCAGCCTCCCCTCAGGCACCCACCAGTTTGTTTTCTGTATTTAAGAGTCTATTTTTCTGTTTGTCTCTTTTTTTGTTGTTGTTGTTTTTTCATTTGTTTTGTTTCTTAAATTTCACATATGAATGAAATTGCATGGTATTTGTCTTTTTCTGTCTTATTTCATTTAACATTATACTCTGTAGGTTCATCCATGTATTTGCAAATAGCAAGACTTCATTCTTTTTTATGGCTGAGTAATATTCCATCATATACATATCTATATATATTTATATCTATATCTGTCACATCTTCTTTATTCATCTATGGATAACATGGGTTGCTTTCATACCTTATCTTGTAATTACACTGTTTCTTCATTTTGTGTCAGTTACTAATGATTAATTTTCCTCCTATTATCAGTATGTTCCTGCTTCTTTGTCTGGTAAGTTTCTACTGATTACCAGATATAGTAAATTTATATGTTGAGCACTAGAGTCTGTTTCATTCCATTAAGAAATGTTGAATTTTTGTATTAGCATGCAGTTACTTCCATATTATTTCAATTCTGTTAAGCTTACTTATTATCTTGAATATGGCATATACATAGCAGTCCCTACTCTTGGGCTAACTTTCCCCACTACAATGGCCACACCCTTTTGAGGAGTTTTTCTAATGCCCCATATATGATGAGGTCTCTTTACTTTGGCTGAAGAAACACAAATTGTTCCCATCCCTGTGTTACTCTGAGAATTGTTTGGTCAATTACTTTCTGGATGTTCTTTTCGAACTTATGGAGATTCCAGACATTGACTTAAGTCAGTACTCAGACACAGAGGATTCCTCAGCCAATGTCTGGAACTGTGTGTGTGTGCATGTGTATGCATGTGCATATATGTCCCTGTTTTCTAGTATTCTGTCTCATAATTTCTAGTTGCATCAGCTTCACTGAACTGTGTCTCCTCAACTCAATAAAGCATCCCATTTCTATTTGGGTTCTCCCTCTCTGCTTTGCAGCCTGAAAACTACCTTTAGGAAGTAAGCTTGTTCACTTCTTCCTTTTCCTCCTGTGTGTATGATGTCCAATGTTTATCCATTGTTTCTTCATATATAGTTAAACTTCCTTATTTACAAATTTTATTTTGTAATTCACCTGCTTGCTAAAATATATTTGCAATCCCCAAATTGATACTAGCAGTGCTTTTGCACCATTTGCAGCCATGTACAGGGTAGGGGAAAGTTTGAGTTGCCCAACATGCACTTTCCCAGCTGAAAACCAAGAGTATGCGCTACCTTCTTGTTTCAGTTCTCATACTCATAAGCAAGTATTCTTTTCCCAGTCTATTGAGTGTCACATTTTTTGAATTTTTGTGGGTTTTTTTTTTTTGGTTGGTGATTTCACTGTTTAAAATGGCCCTTCAGCATGGTGTTGAAACACTATCTAATGTTCCTAAAAACAGGAAGTCTGTGATGTGTCTTAAGGAGAAAATATGTCGGTTAGATAAGCCTCATTCAGGCATGAGTTATACTGCTATTGGCCGTGAGTTCAAAGCTAATGAATCAAAGAATACATGAAATAAGGTATATTGAAACAGAAACACACCTAACACTAGATTTCATACTGATGGGTTGATGAAAATGTTGTAACTAGTATCTCTGGTCTATTTCCTTCTTCATTTAGAACATACAACTACATTCATCTCTGCCCTAAGTGAATATATATATATATATATATATATATACACATATGCATTAGAAAAGTTAATTTTAAAGAAAAATATGCATTTAACATTTCAAACAAGATCTCTTTCTTTTTCCCCCCCACCAAATAATTAACACTAAGTAACTTCTTGATAACATGCAATCCTTGTTTCTGTTTCCAAATGTGCACTAGACATGTTGTTATATTTCTAATTTCTTGACACACCAGTAATTAGATTAGTAATTAGATTCTAAGCTGGGTACTTCTTGTATCTGTCATCAAACTCATGGTCACAATGGTCACAATCTCCAGACATCCCTACATTAATAATTGTCTGTATTTAGGTGTGTCTGTGTAACTAGATGTTTGTCTACCTTGCCTTCTTGAGAACTGGGTCTTGTATTTACTAAACTCTAGTTTTCCCCTAACATCTAGCAAAGAGCTACTCATTTAATGGATAGTACTTGTACACCCCCAACTCACTCATACATGTACACTGTGCCAGGAATCTAAAAGGCCTGTAAGACTGTGTATACGTATTTAAATCAGGGATAACCTTATATGCATACAAAATACATGTACAAAAGCATACTATTTTGTGAGAAGAACCCCTTCTACACAGTGTGAAATCCTACTATTAATCATTCATCTATCTGAATTAATTAAGTCTGTTATTTTAAAAAAGTTAACTAACTAAATAAATAGCCATTTATTATGTCCGAACTTTGCAACTTATCAGTATGACAAATACAGTATTGTGGTAATTACACATTCTGATTTATAAGGAGGACTCTGTGTTCAAAGTGTCAGTTTTTAAAATAAATTGTTTAGGAGGAGGAGGGAAGATGGCAGGAGTAGGGGACCTCATTTCATCTGGTCCCTTGAATTCAGCTAGATATCTATCAAGTCATTCTGAACACCTGTGAATTCAACCTGAGATCTAAGGAAATAATTGCTACAACCCTGTAAATAGGCAACCACTTTTTGCAAGGTAGGAGGTGCAGAGAAGTGAACCTGAGGGGATATATTGGAAGATAAACAGCAAGCGGGAGGGAGCCTCTGGAAGACAGCTACCAGAAAGTGATATACCCCAGAGCACAAAATCGGAACATTTAGAAGCCTGCTCGTGTAAGGAATGACCCGGCCTGAAAGGTGCTCAGGTGGCAAAGTGGAGCAGAATCCTAGGTAGGACAGTGTGGTCTCAGAATCCCCGGGGTCACAGAAAGAACAGGGGTGCCTGAGTTGGCAGAGTTCCCAAGCATTGGAGTGGGGAAACACTCAGTGAGGCCAAAAGTGGGCCCTCAGCTCAGTTGCCATCATCTGTGAACTGCAGTACTATGCCAGGACCACTCTCTGAGCGGGGGCACTGCAAGAGGCAGAAACTTGGCGACCCTCCTCCTTCCCCAGGGAGGATCTGTGCAATGCACATTGCAGGAGTCTGTAGAGTTTGGTGAACACAAAAGTGATTGACTGCTTTTTCCCTGAGGATTCACTGAAGAGTGGGGGCCTCAATCTTTCAGTTCCAGGGCTGGAGATCAGGGGGCCACCATTTTTATTTTTATTTTTTTCATCCTCTAAGGCATCATAGAAAGTCTTCAGGGAACAAAAGCTACATAGAGCAACCCACAGCAGCTTGCACTGAGCCTGGCCCCCTAGACAGGGGAAGTGCAACTTCACCCAGGCAAAGACACCTGAGAATCAGCATAGCAGGTCCCTCCCCCAGAAGACCAGCAAGAACATCAGGCTAATAACAAGTTTATGGATCACATAGAACTGAAAAAATACAGTGCTAGAGGAAAATAGTATATAGAATTTGAGGTTTTTTTCTCATGATTCCTTTGTCTTTCAGTTTAAAATTTTATTTTTCATTTTTTTTTCCTTTTCAACTAGTTTCTTATTTTATCAACTCTTTTTAAAGTCTTTTTTTAATTTTCATTTTTATAGATATATTCTTCATTTTTGGCTTCCTTCCACTGTGTTCACTTTCATTTTTGTATAAATATAAATTTTACTTTCTTTACAATTTTGGGATCAAGTGTCTTCTAATAAACAGACCAAAATACACCCAGGACCAAGTGTATCACCCTGCTCTGTCTACATGTTTAATTATATTGTCTCTTTTTTCCTTTTTGGTTTCTGATCTCTTCTTATTTGTCTAGTGTATATTTCACTAGGGTTGTGGTTGATTTTTTTGTTGTTGTTGTTCTCTCATTCATCTATTCTTCTCTGGAGAAAATGACCAGAAGGAAAAATTCCCAGAAAAAAGAACAAGAGACAGTACTCACTGCCAGAGACTTAATAAATATGGGTATTGGTAAAATGTCAGAGCTAGAATTCAGAACAACAATTATAAAGATACTAGCTGGGCTTGGAAAAAAAAGCATAGAAGACACTAGAAAATCCCTTTCTGGAGAAATAAAAGAACTAAGATCTAATCAGGTTGAAATCAGAAAGGGTATTGCTGAGATAAAATCAATAATGGAGGCTCTTACAGCTAGAATAAATGAGGTACAAGAGAGAATAAGTTATATAGAAGGTAAAATTATGGAGAACAAAGAAACTGAGCAAAGGAGAGATAAATGATTACTGGAACATAAGGGGAGGATTCAAAAGATCAGCAATACCATAAATTGAAACAATATTAGAATTATTGGGGTCCCAGAGGAAGAAGAAAGGGGGGGGCAAAAGGTATATTCAAGCAACTTATAGCTGAGAATTTCCCTAATCTGGGGAAGGAAACAGTTATTCAAGTCCAGGAGGCACAGAGAACCCCCTTCAAAATCAATAAAAATAGATCAAGACCCTAACATATAATTGTGAAGCTTGCAAATTTCAGAGATAAACAGAAAATCCTGAAAGCAGCTCGAGACAAGAGGTCGTTAACCTACAAGGGTAGGAACATTAGACTGGCAGGAGACCTATCCATAGAGACCTGGCAGGCCAGAAAGGGCTAGCATGATGTATTCAGGGTAGTAAATGAGAAAAACATGCAACCAAGAATACTTTATCCAGAAAGGCTGTCATTTAGAATGGAAGGAGAGATAAAGAGCTTCCAGGACAAACAGAAACTAAAAGAATTTATGATCACTAAACTAGCCCTGCAAGAAATATTAAAGGGGATCTTGTAAGCAAAGAGAGAGCCAAAAAGTAACAGAGATCAGAAAGAGAAAGAGACAATATACAGAAACAGTGATTTTACAGGTAATACAATGATGCTAAATTAATATCATTCAATAGTTACTCTGAATGTAAATGGGCTAAATGCGCCAATCAAAAGACACAGGATATCAGACTGGATAAAAAAGCAAGAACCATCTATATGCAGTCAGCAAGTGACTCATTTTACATCCAAAGACACCTCTAGACTGAAAGTGAGGGGATGGAGAACCATCTATCCTGGTAATAGACATCAAAAGAAAATTGGGGTAGCAATCCTTATATCAGACAAATAAGATTTTAAACCAAAGACTGTAGTAAGGAATGAAGAGGGACACTATATCATACTTAAAGGGTCTATCCAACAAGAAGATCTAACAATTATAAATGTTTATGCTCCTAACTTGGGAGCAGTCAATTATATAAACCAATTAATAACAAGAGTAAAGAAACATATTGATAATAATACAATAATAGTGAGGGACTTTAACACCCCACTCACAGCAATGGACAGATCATCTAAGCAGAAGAGATCAACAAAGAAAGAAAGGCTTTCTTTGAATGACACTCTGGACCAGATGGACTTCACAGATAAATATAGAACATTCCATCCTAAAACAACAGAATACTCATTCTTATGGAACTTTCTCCAGAATAGACCACATACTGGGTCACAAATCAGGCCGCCATCAATACCAAAAGACTGGGATTATTCCCTGCATATTTTCAGATCACAATGCTTTGAAACTTGAATTCAATCACAAGAGGAATTTTGGAAGGAACTCAAACACTTGGAGGTTAAGGAGTTTCTTACTGAAGAATGAATGGGTCAACCAGGAAATTAAAGAAGAATTTAAAAAATTCATGGAAACAAATGAAAATGAAAACATGACAGTTCAAAACATTTGGAATGCAGCAAAGGTGGTCCTAAAAGGGAAGTACATAGCAATACAAGCCTTTCTCAAGAAACTAGAAAAGTCTCAAATACACAAGCTAAATTTACTCCTAAAGGAGCTGGAGAAAGAACAGTAAATAAAGCCTAAACCAAGCAGGAGATGAGAAATAATAAAGAGTAGAGCAGAAATCAATGAAATAGAAACCAAAGGAACAGTAGGACATATCGACAAAACTAGAAACTCGTTCTTTGAAAGAATTAATAAGATTGAAAAACCCCTAGACAGACTTACCAAAAAGAAAAGGCAAAGGACCCAAATTAATAAAATCATGAATGAAATAGGAGAGACCACAACCAAAACTGAAGAAATACAAACAATTATAAGAACATATAAGCAACTGTATGCTAAAATATTAGGCGATCTGGAAGAAGTGGATGCATTACTAGAGACGTATAAACTACCAAAACCGAAACAGGAAGAAACAGAAAACCTGAACAGATCCATAACTAGCAAGAAAATTGAAGCAATAATCAAAAATCTCCCAACAAACAAGAGTCCAGGGCCAGATGGCTTCCCAGGGAAATTCTACCAAACAATTAAAGAAGAACGAATGCCCATTCTTCTGAAGCTGTTTCAAAAAAACAGAAGTGGAAGGAAAACTTCCAAATTCGTTCTATGAGGACAGCATTACCTTGATCCCAAAACTAAGACCCCACCAAAAAGGAGAATTACAGGCCAATATCCCTGATGAATACGGATGTCAAAATTCTCACCAAGACACTAGCCAATAGGATCCAACAGTACATTAGAAGGATTATTCACCACGACCAAGTCCGATTTTTCCTGGAATGGAAGGGTGGTTCAACATTTGCAAATCAATGTTAATAAAAGAAAGACAAGAAACATATGATCCTTTCAATTGATGCAGAAAAAGCATTTAACAAAATACAGCATCCTTTCTTCATTAGAACTTTCCACAGTGTAGGGATAGAAGGAACATACCTCAGTATCAAAAAAGCCATCTACAGAAAGCCCACAGCAAATATCATTCTCCATGGAGAAAAACTGAGAACTTTTCCCCTAAGGTCTGGAATATGACAGGGATGCCCACTCTCAGCACTGTTGTTCAACATAGTACTAGAAGTCCTAGCCTCAGCAGACAACAAAAAGAAATAAAAGGCATTCAAATTGACAAAGAAGTGAAACTCTCGCTCTTCACAGACGACATGATACTTTATGTTGAAAACCCAAAAGACTCCACCCCAAAATTGCTAGAACTCAAATAGGGATTCAGCAAAATGGCAGGATATAAAATCAATGCACCAGAAATCAGTTGCATTTCTATACACTAACAGTGAGATAGAAGAAAGAGATTAAGGACTTGATCCCATTTACAAGTGCACCAAAAACCATAAGATACATAGGAATAAAGCTAACCAAAGAGGTAAAGGATCTGTACTCAGAAAACTATAGAACACTCATGAAAGAAATTGAGGAAGACACAAAGAAATGGAAAAACATTCCATGCTCATGAGAATGTCCACCTGCACCCCAATGTTTATAGCAACAATGTCCACAATAGTCAAACTATGGAAAGAGCCAAGATGTCCATCAACAGATAATTGGATAAAGAAGATGTGGTTCATATATACAATGGAATATTACTCAGCCATCAGAAAGGATGAATACTTACCATTTACAGTGACATGGATGGGCCTGGAGGGTATTATGCTGAGCAAAATAAGTCAATCAGAGAAAGACAATTATCATATGGTTGCACTCATATGTGGAATATAAGAAACAGCACAGAAGATCATAGGGGAAGGGAGCGAAAATGGAATGGATGAAATCAGAGAGGGAGAAAAGCCATGGGAGACTCTTAACTATAGGAAACAAACTGAGGGTTGCTGGAAGGGAGGTGGGTGGCTGGATGGGGTAACTGGGTGATGCGCATTAAGGAGGGCACATGATGTGATGAGCAGTGGGTGGTATATGCAACTGATAATTTATTGAACACTACATCTGAAACTAATGGTGTACTACATATTGGCTAATTAAATTTAATAAAAAAATAAATTGTTTACTAGGTGATTTATTTCAGTGTTTGCTTCAGAAAATAAGGTTGTCCTATGCCCATGTAAAGTCCCCAAAGAGTTGCAACAGTCACTTCGCTTCTAAAAGTATAAAATGCAATTGGATATGCTGAGGAAACTAAAATTTGAAAGTAGAGGTAAATAGCAAGAGTGGATTGCTATATGAGAGAAGAGGCACTGTAAGGACACCCAGAAGACCAAGGATTCAGAAAGAAAGTGGATACAGGGATGAGGTGAAGCTGGAAAGTGAAATAACAATATTGAAAGACATCTAGAAAGGCCATAATTACATTTTTACTAGAACCAAGCCAAGTATATAATTGTCAAAATATGCTGACAGGTCCCGTTTTTGCTTCTTCACACATTTGACAATGGAAATCAATTTTATAACTCATGCTTCTTGTTAATTTCCAGGGGGTCCTGAAATATGCTGTTGGAAACTTGCTTAATATTTTGTTGGCCTTATGCCATGTGGTGGTAATGTCTATCAGCCACAAGCCTTAAGTAATCCTTTACCAAAAGCATGCAGAGCTTATGTGATTCCTTTGATCATGTCTAGTCTCTCTTGTGGCATTGGAATGTACCTACAGAAAGAAACAGGGTACTCTATACAGCTTTATTTACTTGAGCACAAAAGACATTACAATAACTATGTGGCATTTTTAAATACCCTGAATTTAAACATCCTAAATGAGCATCTCAGATTCCTGGTTTAGGTGTGTCCTGAAATAAAGCCTCTCACTCATCTGTTTTCATGCTTTCTCAGTACCCTCGGAGATAAGCTACATAACTGGTGGTGGCAATGATTGCTGCTAGAATAAGTAAATTTAGTTGATAAATATTCCCAGCCCGGCATATAGGCAATATACTGAGAGGAACACCAGCTTTCTATTTAGAAAAAATTTGCATTGCAGCCCAATTTTGCAACAGATTGAAGGCATGAACTTGGGATAATCCATGACTATTCTTTGAAAACTATTATTACCTTTTGAGTTAGTTTACCTCTTTTCATTTCCACCGTTCTACTCCACTAGCCATAATAATTTTTTACCCAGTTTAACATGATAGTCTCTTAACTGATTTCCTACCTTCTGTCTTCTACCCCATTGGTTGTCCAGGTAGGAGTCAGAATGATTTCTCTAGCATTTGTTCATGTTTGTCTCCCTTTCCCCTTGATAAAGGCCAGCCAAATCATGATCTAATTCCTGCTTAGGTCTTCTGCCACATCTGTAGACACTTCCTCCTCATCAACATGTTCCAGTTAAGCTGATTTTTTGTTTCAGGTCTGAACTCCTTCCTGAAATCTAGAACTATATTTTTTAAATATTCACTGGATATTTCTTCCTTGAACTTTCATAGGCATTTTTTCTTTTATTGTATTTTTTTTAATTGTGGTAAGAACAGTTATCCACCCTCTTAATAAAGTTTTAAATCCCATAGGCATCTTTCCCCCCCGCCCCGTAGGCATCTTAAACTTACATAGTCCAAAGCTGAAGTCTTTAGAAGTTTTCTCACCAGATCCATTCTATTTCTATCTGTACTATTCATTCATCCAGTGAGTTTCTTTTTTTAAAGTTTTTTTATTGTTATGTTAATCACCATACATTACATCATTAGTTTTTGATGTAGTGTTCCATGATTCATTGTTT
>NW_022590363.1:0-15843 GCF_004348235.1 Phoca vitulina | reverse complement strand
TCCTTACACCACACACAAAAATAGACTCCAAATGGTTGAAAGACCTCAATGTGAGACAGGAGTCCATCAAAATCCTAGAGGAGAACACAGGCAGCAACCTCTTCGACCTCAGCTGCAGCAACTTCTTCCTAGAAACATCGCCAAAGACAAGGGAAGCAAGGGCAAAAACGAACTACTGGGACTTCATCAAGATAAAAAGCTTTTGCACAGCAAAGGAAACAGTCAACAAAACCAAAAGACAAGCGACAGAATGGGAGAAGATATTTGCAAATGACATATCAGATAAAGGGCTAGTATCCAAAATCTATAAAGAACTTATCAAACTCAACACCCAAAGAACAAATGATCCAATCAAGAAATGGGCAGAAGACATGAACAGAAATTTTTCCAAAGACATCCAAATGGCCAACAGACACATGAAAAAGTGCTCAACATCGCTCGGCATCAGGGAAATTCAAATCAAAACCTCAATGAGATACCACCTCACAGCAGTCAGAATGGCTAAAATTAACAAGTCAGGAAAGAACAGATGTTGGCAGGGATGTAGAGAAAGGGGAACCCTCCTACACCATTGGTGGGAATGTATCATATGATCTCACTGATATGAGGAATTCTTTATCTCAGGAAACAAACAGGGTTGCTGGAGTGGTGGAGATTGGGAGGGATGGGGTGGCTGGGTGATAGACATTGGGGAGGGTATGTGCTATGGTGAGTGCTGGAATTGTGTAAGACTGTTGAATCACAGACCTGTACCTCTGAAACAAATAATACATTATATGTTAAAAAAAAAAAAAAGAAGAAGAAGATAGTAGGAAGGGAGAAATGAAGGGGGGGAATCGGTGGGGGAGACAAACCATGAGAGACTATAGACTCTGAAAAACAAACTGAGGGTTCTAGAGGGGAGGGGGTGGAGGGATGGGTTAGCCTAGTGTTGGGTATTAAAGAGGGCACATACTGAATGGAGCACTGGGTGTTATACGCAAACAATGAATCATGGAACACTACATCAAAAACTAATGATGTAATGTATGGTGATTCTCATAACATAATAAAATTTAAAAAAAATCAAAATGGATCAAAGTCCTACATTTAAGAACCAAAACTATAAAACTCATAAGAGAAAACAGGTATAAAACCTCTATGACCTTGGGTTAGGCAATGGATTCTTAGATATGACATCAAAGGCACAAGCAACCAAAGTGAAAAAAATAAGTAAAAATCTTTGCCTCAAATGAAACTATCAATAAAGCCAAAAGACACCCACAGATGGAATATTCACAATGAATGTGATAAGGGCCTATTATCTAAAATATATAAAGAACTATCAACAACAGAAAGACAAACAACCTAATTTAAAAATGGACAAAGATTTGAACAGACATTTCTCCAAAGAAGACATACAAATGGCCAATAAACACATGAAAAGATGCTCAACATCATTAGTCATTAGGGAAATACAAAGCAAAACCACAATGAGCAAGTGCACCCAGCAGTCCTGCAGATCTGTCTCTTGCTTCAACAGTGTTTGGATGGAATGGACCCAGGGACACCCCTTCTACCAGCCTCTGACCACCCTCCAGCCTTTTTTCCAGTCACAAGCTTTGGAGCCATCTTCTCAGCCACACTCTGCCTCCAGGACCAGCCAACACCTTATTTTGAGCTTAGCTCCTTATTACCAATCAACCATGAACTTCCAGATTCAACAGAATTATTCCACCGAGGTGGAGGCTGCCATCAACTGCCTGGTCAACATGCATCTGCAGGCCTCCTACACCTACCTCTCTCTAGGCTTCTATTTTGACCATGATGATGTGGCTCTGAAGAACATGGGCCACTTCTTTGAGTTGGTTGATAAGAAGCCCAAGGGTCCTGAGTGTCTCTTGAAAATGCAAAACCAGTGCAGTGGCCACACCCTCTTCCAAGATGTGCAGAAGCCATCCCAAGATGAGTGGGGTAAAACCCTGGATTCCATGGAAGCCACATTGCTTCTGGAGAAGAACCTGAACCAGGCCCTTTTGGATCTGCATGCCCAGGGTTTCTGCACATGCAGACCCCCACCTCTATGACTTCCTGGAGAACCTCTTCCTAGATGAGGAGGTGAAGGCAAGCAATAGGCAGCTTTTTAACCACCCTGGTGCCCTCTTCCAAGCTGTGGACCAAATGGAAACAATAAAGCTTTTCACCACAAACAAATAGACAAACAAAAACCCACAAGGGGAGACACTTCCCACCAGAAAATAGTGGCTACAATAAGAGACACACAATAACAAGTGTTGATCAGGATCTGGAGAAAGTGGAATACATTGCTGGTATGAATGAAAATGGTACAGCCACTTTGAAAAAATTTGGCAGTTCCTTCCAAGTTTTATAAAGTTCTGTATAAAAATGAATAAATAGAAAAGAGAATCAGAATGAAAAACACCAATGAACTTTTTAGAGCAAACTATAGGTAGGGAACTTCCAATCTAACGATGAACATGAGAAATCCAAAACGGATCTATATCTCTCACATAAGATTCAACCATGATGAAAACAAATAATAATAGTATTTTGACCTGCTCACATTAGTACACTTTTCATGTTTTCAATCCTATAATCCCACTTAAATAAGCTGTGGTAAGGCTGTGAAACTGGTGATTTTACAAAGCTATCACCACCACTACTACCACAAAGGCCAGAAGGGATTTTTGAAGGAGGCCAGAAAAAAGAAAGCCAGAGAAACAACAGGTGCTCTGAACAACTGGGGAGAGAGCGCTGAACTGATCCTCAGGGTGACCCTAAGAACTAGCATATTTTCAAATCCCTGTTGGAAAAGAGACACAAGTAACTTACCTCCAAGTTCCTCTTTATTTCACTCCACAGTCCCTGAGAAGTGACATGTACACCACTGTTTAGTACTAACAGGCTCTGAGATGCCAGAGTTCACTCCCAAGGAAAAATCGCCTTTGAATTAAGAATCCTTTGTATATATGTTTTCTTTGAGAAACAAACAAATTTAGTTGATTATTGACAAATTCATTTTTTAAATTCTGTGATCCATAAGCTTGGATATGTCTTGGAAGGAATACGGAATTGTGAATGAAGCACAGGCTTTGGAATCCAGAAAAAATGTTCTATCACTTTCTAGCTGTGTGATTTCAGGCTTGTAATAACAATGCTTACATATCACTGGGTATTCTAACCATTTCAATAGGTTAACTCATTTAACTTTCATAATAACTCTATATGTAGTATTATTATTGATTCTACTTTAAAGATGAGGAGCTGAAGTTTAGAGAGATAAAGTAGTTTTATCAAACCCTACGAGTAAGTGACAAAACTAGGATTTGAATGCAATCACCTTAGTTCCAGAGACAACACTCCTATCTCATCATATTGATTTTTTATGTGCTGTTTCTGATATTTTTTTCTTCATTGCTCTTTATTCAACTATAAAACAGAATGAATTCATAGGAACATAATAAAGATTAAATAATATATATGAAGCACAGTTCCTAGAAATATAGTAGGTATATGATAAATAGATTCTACTATGATGGTTATTAACATAGATTATGGTGTAGGGTCTAAAAGCAGCCCCATTATCTCTCCCAGAACTCAGTATTTCCAGGTAGATAGATGATAGATGATAGATGGATAGATAGATAGATAGATAGATAGATAGATAGATAGATAGATAAATCTGTCGATATCTGGAAAATATACAATTTCATGAAACTTTGGAGAACTATGTAGAGAATTCTAATATCAATTGCTCTGTAGTTTACATATATGACTTAATGTTAACAAATATTATAACCACCTATGTTTTAACTTTTCTGAGTTATAACTCATAGAATAAAATAACATAAGAATACTTAAGGGTCATTTAATTCAAATTGCAAGCCATAGTAGAAACAGATTCTACAGCATCTCTGACCTCAAATTTCAAATTCCATTTCCATACTTCCATCTTCTTCATTATGTTATTCATCCCATTGTTACATAGTCTTAATTTTTCAGAAAGTAATATCCTCTATTAAAATGAAATAAGCTTACCTTCATCTAAAAAAATTTTTAAAAAAATAAATTAAGTTCAATCAGACCCTCCATATAATTGTTCTAGTTTGAAATATAGATGTTAGAGGAGTTTTAAACTCAACTCACATTTAAAACTCTCCTTGATCCTTTGGTCCCCACTTTGTTCACTCCTCTGCATGATTTGTATACACATCTTTTTTTCTTCATTAAATTATTAGATCACTTGAAAGGAGGGAGCTTATCTTTTTATTTGCCCTTGTAACTGTTACAGTGTCCAACACCATGCCTAGTATAAAGAAAATGTTTACTAAATATATATGCAAAAGAAGGAAGGAGGAACTAGAACAGGAGGAAAGAAGGAAAAGAAACAGAGAAGGCAAGGAAGAAAACAGAAAGGCAACTAAAAACTAACAAAAAACTAAAAGTTAGAATGAAGAGCATTCTGTCTTCATGAAATATACTTTATCTTTGTGAAAAATATTCCAGTATATATCAACTATTGCAAAGTTTACTCTACAATCACTTTCATAACATTTTATTAATTATCTTAGTTTCTAACAGTTGTTCTGGTAAAGAAAATATAAGATGGTATTTAGTCCATTTTCCTCAGAATTAACCAGCCTGAAAATCGGGTGATACTTTGGACTAGAAGGAGTTGTCAATTCTTCTGAAAAATCAGAAAGTGTTAGGTTTAGTTTCCCCATTTAAATACAAGTACTACTAGTGAGCTCTCAATGTAATTTACACTCAATGTGTAACATTTTCAAAACTAAGGTTTAAGGAAGGCCCACTGTATGAATCCAAGCTTTGCCAGCTGCCAAGTAACCATTCTATGTCCGGCAGCTGTGGATGGTGAACAATGCAACTAATGTAGCTGTCAGAAAGCCAAGTATTTTGTTTATGACCTCAATAGTGAATCATGAATACTGGCTAATTTCTGGCCACCATGTGCAAAAGGGCATCCTCTTACTTTCTGTCAAGTCAGTAATGTTTAAAGGCAGTTATATTACTCTGAGTTCAATAAATCTAGAATAATGGGCATAAAAATCTAATAATCTTAAATATTGAAAGTCTAGAAAAATTCAATATATCTATATAAAATAGATTATTTGCCCTACCTTTGATTTCCTTTTATCTGTTGCTTAAAAGTTCAGAAAACTGTAGGATTTGTATACTTGAAAATAGTTTAAAAACAAATGAAAACAGTAGATTAAAAAGCATTAGTCCATCTAAAATTTTTTACAAACCAGTGAGCATGGCAATAGCCAATTTCAGATAAAAGGAGGGAAGTTTTGGTAGCTAAAGCAACACACAGCAGGTGAGTGACAGCAAAAAACAACACTGATGTCTGTGCTACCCACAGCAGATGTCAGGCCCTGACCCTGCCAAAACACACTGAAATGTGTGACCATCACTGGTTTAGCACAAAAGACGGTTAAACTAATTGTTAAATTCTCAAAAAGCTGAGAAAAAATAACTGAGCCTTCAATCATTATTTTATTAATTCAACAGATAGTTATTAAGCAGTCAATCACAGACCAAAGTCCAAGCATTCAAGACTAGTATAAGACAAGTTCCCTATTCTCACAATCTAGTGTGAGACAGATATATAAACATAAATGGAAAAAGTGTTAATAAAGAACAAAGCATTAGATTATTTAGGAAAGGCTCCACAGAAGAGGTAACATTTAATCTGGGTACAAAAAAACTGAGAAGGGCATACCAGGCAAATGGGAGGGCATGGATAGAGGTACAGAACATAAAAGGGCCTGGCTTTGGAGAAAAACTGAATTTGAGTGTAACTAGAGTCCAGAGTTTGTGTTGGTGGTTTATGGGAAATGCAACTGGAGAAGTAGGTTAGTATCAGATTGTGAAAGCAGAGAGTGAAAACCTACAGAGGAAAGCAAGATGATGGCATGAATCTGCTTATTTGGGGGAAAAGATGCCTCAGGTAGACATGTGGAAGACAGCCTGCAGTGGGAAGGAGCTGGTGGCAAAAAGACAAATGTGGTAAGCCATTGTAATAATATACCAAGCAAAAGAACACAGGAGCCTGAAATATGACACTGGCCCTAAAGATAGTGAGAGGTAAATGCAAGAGATGTTTCTAAGGTAGAAGTAACAGGATCTGAGGGGAGAGAAGAACCACATAAAGCTCCAAGCCTCTAACTTGTACACTGAGATAGCAATGGATATTTACAGAATTACGGAGGAGAAAGAAATGGAAGTATAGCTTGAATGGTTTTATGAAAGGGAAAGCTCTGGAGACCCTAGTCTACTCTGGATTAAAGACAAGGGTGGGATCTAGGTGAAGATACCTAAAAGATAGAAATACAAGTTTGAGCTCAGAAGAGAGATCAGTATCAGAGATAAATATATGGGAGACATTGGCATATATGCACTTAAAATAGGAAACTATTAGATGACTCAGGGAGAGTGTACAGAAGTGAATTGAGAAGACCAAAGATGTAGGATCTGGAAACACTACCACTGAATGGATTTTAAAAAGTGTAGCCATCAAAGGAGACCAAAAAGAAATAAGAACTTATTTATTCCAAATTGCCCAGCCATTCCCATTATTCAACTACTATTGATCGCCTACTATGGACCAATCATGTGTCAGGGAGTAGAGATATAAAAATGAACATGATAGAGTTTCTGTAAAAGGATTGCTGATGAGGTTCATGAACAAATAGATTCTCACAAAACTGTTTTACAGGTACTATAATACAAAAATTCACAGGCTGTGAGGAGAGCACAGGATGGAACCTATTTAAAGGAGAACCAAGCCATAAGAGACTCTGGACTCTGGGAAACAAACTGAGGGTTACAGAAGGGAGGCAGTTGTGGGGAATGGGGTAATTAAGGAGGGCAAGTGTTGTAATGAGCACTGGGTGTTATATGCAACTAATGAATCATTGAACACTACATCAAAAACTAATGATGTACTATATGTTGGCTAACTGAACACAATAAATTTTTAAATAAATAAATATAAATCAATCAATCAATAAAGGAGAACCAAGAAAAGTTATATCAATCAAAGGAAGAGAAAAGAGATTTGCAAGAAATAGCATTAGTACTGGCAAATGTCATTTCATGTAGACATTATTAAAATTTGAATGTTGGCATTTAGAGTCTGTATCAAGTTACTCTTTTCAATAGAACATGCTAACTCTTAACCCTCAAATATTTTCAGTGGTCACTCTGTACATTCTGAGAGTATCATACAGCAATTGAGTCATATCTAAGAGACTGTGAAAAGGAAAACAATTGTTATTATATAGGTTCTACCCCCAAATTAAGCATTTTGAGACTGTAAAGAAAACCTCCAACAATCAGAGGATTCTAGAAAATCCTTTGAAATTTCATAGAAATTATATATTTTACCCTAGATGGAAAAGAGTGCCAGAAGAGTGAAAAGAATAACTAATATAATGGGTTGTTTTTTTAAATTGATGAATGACATTTCATTTGATCAGTCACTGAGAATTCTGCATGCCAGCAAGATAGGATAGCATGGTTTGACATTCCCAAGCATCATGAAACTTGTGCTCAGTTCCAGGTCTGCCACTTGCATGCTGGATTTTAACTTTTCCCTTTTTAAAGTGAGTGATTTGAATAGAATACCCTAACATTCTGTGGCTCAATGAAGCTAACTCATATAAAGAAGAGACACAGTCTAAGAAATAAGTAATTAATATGCAAAAATGTATGGCATGGCCAAGAAGTTCATATGCATAAGATTTTCTCATCTGTGAATTATTTTTTAATAACAATTCTATCTAATAACAGAGACCGAAAAACAACTAAAGAACATGCAGGAAATTGAAGTTTACATGGAGAATGGAGGTGAGCATACAGATCACTTCTACCAGCACACACATGTATGTTGTGTGTATATTTAAGAACAATTAATATGCACTGAATTCTGCCTGCGCATGTGACATTTATTTTGACAGGTAAGAGTCTCCTCAAGTTGGGGTTATTTATTTTAATTTTTTTTTTGAGATTTTATTTATTTATTTGACAGAGAGAGACAGCGAGAGAGGGAACACAAGCAGGGGGAGTGGGAGAGGGAGAAGCAGGCTTCCCACTGAGCAGGGAGCCTGACGTGGGGCTCAATCCCGGGACCCTGGGATCATGACCTGAGCCAAAGGCAGACGCTTAACAACTGAGCCACCCAGGTGCCCTGTGGGGTTATTTATTTTAAACTACAAACGTGACATCTTGTGAGTTTTTCAATGTCAAAGGATATAGCTTTTTAAAATTTTTTTTATTAACATATAATGTATTATTTGTTTCAGGGGTACAGGTCTGTGATTCATCAGTCTTACACAATTCACAGCACTCACCATAGTACTTACCCTCCCCAATGTCCATCACCTAACCACCCCATCCCTCCCACCCCCCCTCCACTCCAGCAACCTCAGTTTGTTTCCAGAGATTAAGAAGAGTCTGTTACAGTTTGTCTCCCTCTCTGATTTCATCTTGTTTCATTTTTCCCTCCCTTCCCCTATGATCCTCTCTCATTTCTCAAAATTCTCATGTCAGTGAGATCATATGATACTTGTCTTTCTCTGATGGACTTATTTCGCTTAGCATAATACTCTCTAGTTCCATCCACATCGTGTATGCACTGAATTCTTAACATCTGCCAAACACTAAGTATTTCATACACACTATGTTACTACTCCATAGCAACTCAATGAGGTTAAAAAGAATTATTATTTTCATTTTACATAAAAGGAAACTGAGACAAAGAAGTTAAATATCTTGTTCAAGATTACAGAACTAATCACTGACAGTAATGGGTTCAAACACAATTTATCTGAATCCACAGCCCATGCCCTTCACCATCCCACAAAACTAAATCTATAAATTAGGGTAACTACAAGGAGGAGTCAAAGGAAAAGACTGAGTCCAGAATTGTACCAGTAGATTGAAAATTAAGAGCAATTAATCAGAGAAAGCCTCATGAAGGAGATAGATCCGAAGGTGTGATTTAAAGAAGTGCTACAATATTGATATAAGTGATTCAAATGTGTTTCATTTTCATGAAAAAAAAAAAAAACTAAATTGAATATATTCATTTAAAGTCAACAGTTAGCATCTAATCACCACACTAAATTGTACTTCATGGATCATAAGTAGTACCAACTTTCCACACAATTTATTCTTCAAACATAGAGTTGCACAATGCATATAAAGAGTGTAGACTGATGAGGGTCAAACCTCAGGTTCTAAATGGAAAACTTATTCATGAGACCATTAGACAATTACATCCAAATATCTGTGACAGGGTATGAAAAACCAGACTGAAGTGTAATAAATCCTCTCTGACAGAGACAGCAGGAGAAAAAAGAAGAAAAAAATGAAGGTGTCTGTATAAGTTGAGATAAACATCACCGAGAAAAGAGTCAAGCTGCATGAGAGAATCTAAGAGTCAGCATTCTAGGGAAGTGGAATAAATTCTCAAAGGAATTCTTAAAACCCAAAACAAATTAGAATACTGAAAGCTCACTCAACAGCATTAGACAACCTATCAAAACGAATTCTCTTAAGTCCAAGCAGCTGCTATGATGTGTCATCATGTCGCTAAGACAGAAAACCCAATTACAACTTCAGTGTCTACACCATAATGACACTATGATTGGTGAGGGCCAGCAAAAAAAGTGCTGAGATTCAGAAAAACTATGGTAGGGAGTCCCTACTCCTCTGGCATTCAATAATAACACTAATCAGCATGAATCTTATTCATTCCTTATTCAACAAATATTTATTGAGGCCCTGTTCTGGGCACTAGAGACACATTAAGATGAATAATAATGTCCTTGTATATAGCATATCAGTTGATGCTAAGTGCTATGAAGAAAAATTAAGCAAGGAAAGGAAAAATGAGGAACATGGGAGACTAGCACAGGGAAAATAGCTTTAAACAGGATTGAGAGTGAAAGGGTGAGGAGGTGCAAGATGGTGGAGGAGTAGGAGAATTAAATTTTGTCTGGTCCCAGGAATTCAGCTGGATAGGGATCAAACCATTCTGAACACCTACAAACTCAACAGGAGATTGAAGAAAAGAATACCAACAACTCTCTGAACAGAAAAGCGACCACTTTCTGGAAGGTAGGACGTGCGGAGAAGTGAATCTGAGGCAATATATAGGAAGATAGATGGCGGGGGGTGGGGGCCTCCATCAGCCGCTACTGGCAAGTGATAGAGCAGCACAGCACAAAATTGGAACTTTTAGAAGTTGGCTCTGCTGAGGGACGTCGCTCCAGTGGCTAACCGGGGGGTGGAACCCTCACTGGGACAGTGTGGTCTCAGGACCCTTGGGGTAACAGGAAGACTGGGGGTGCCTGAGTGCGGCAGAGCTCCCAGGTATCGGAGCGGGGAAGCCAGCTGCAGAGACGGAGCCAAGGAGTGGGCTCTCAGCTCTGGGTTGCCATAAACCATGATCCGCGGCACAGTCGGGCCACTGCTCCTCCAGCAGGGACCCAACAAGCGGCAGATCCGGGGAGACTCCCCTTCCTCCCCCAGGAAGAGTGGTGCGGGAGCCCACCGCAGGAATCGGCTGGGTTTGGAAACTCCACACGGGGTCGTGTGCCAGAGATGGAAATGCTCCATCACAGACTGGGTGAGTGCGGAGTGCAGCTGGAGACCAGGGAGATGGGAGTGATTGACTGCTTTTCTCTGAGGGCTCACTGAGGAGTGGGGCCCCAAGTTCTTGGCTCCTCTGGGGTGGAGACTGGGAGGCCGCCATTTTCACTCTCGTCCTCCAGAGCTGTACGGAGCGCTTGCAGGGAACAAAAGCTCTCAAGAGCAAACCCGAGCAGATTACGTAGCCCGGACCCAGCAAGAACGGGGCAGTTCCACATCCAGCAAAGACATCTGGGAACCACGGCAACAGGCCCCTCTGCCAGAAGATATGCAAGGACAGCCAGCCAGGACCAAGTTTACCGATCAATGAGAATGGCAGAACTCCAGCATTAGGAAAATACTGCACATAGAATTCATGGCTTTTTTCCCATGATTCTTTAGTCTTTCAAAGTTAATTTTTTTTTAACTTTCTTCTTTTTTTTTTTCTTTTTGAATTTTTCTTTTTCCCTTTTACAACCAACATATTATCAATCACGTTTTTTAAAAATCTTTTTTATTTTTCATTTTTAGAGTCATATTCTATCCATTCATTGTAGTTAACCTTATTTTGGGTATATATATAAGTTGTTCTCTCTTTAAATTTTGGGATACAGTTTCTTCTAACAGACCAAAATATACCCTAAATCTCTAGTGTACGGATTTCTTCTAGACTCCTGCCTGATCACATTCTCTCCCCTTTTTTTTTTTTAATCCTCTTCTTTCTTTTCTCAACCAATTTCTTATCAATTCCTTATATAAAATCTTTTATAATTTTCACCTTTACAGTCATATTCCATCCCTTCATCATATTTACCCTTATTTTTGTACATATATGTTTTTCTTTCCTTAAAATTTTGGGAGGCACTTTCTTCTAACAGACCAAAATATGCCCAAAATCTAGTGTGTGGCACTGATCTATGCACCAGCCTGATCATATTTGATCATATTCTGTTTTTCTGTTTGTCTGTTTCTTTGTTTGTTTTTATCTTTTTCTTTTTCTTTCTTTTTTTTTCTTTTTTCTTTCTTTCCCTTTCTTTTCCCCCAGTTTCAGGTCTCTTCTGATTTGTTTAGTGTATATTTTCTGGAGACGTTGTTACCCTGTTAGCATTTTGTTCTCTCATTCATCTATTCTCCTCTGGACAAAATGACAAGATGGAAAAAATCACCTCAAAAAAAAAGAACAAGAGGCAGTACTGACTGCCAGGGACCTAATCAATATGGACATTAATAAGATGTCGGAATTAGAGTTCAGAATGACTATTTTAAAGATACTGTCTGGGCTTGAAAAAAGCGTGGAAGATATTAGAGAAACCCTTTCTGGAGAAATAAAAGAACTAAAATTTAACCAAGTCAAAATCAAAAAGGCTATTGAGGTGCAATCAAAAATGGAGGAACTAGCTGTTGGATAAATGAGGCAGAAAAGAGAATTAGTGATATAGAAGACCAAATGATGGAAAATAAAGAAGCTGAGAAAAAGAGAGATAAACAGGGCATCTGGGTGGCTCAGTTGGTTAAGTGTCTGCCTTTAGCTCAGGTCCTGATCATAGAGTCCTGAGATCGAGTCCTGCATCAGGCTCCCTGCTCCAAGGGAGGGAGCCTGCTTCTCCCTCTGCCTCCCTCTCTCTCTCATGAATAAATAAACAAAATCTTTAAAAAAGAGAGAGAGAGAGAGATAAACAACTACTGGATCACGAGGGCAGAATTCGAGAGATAAGTGATACCATAAGACAAAACAATATTAGAATAATTGGGATCCCAGAAGAAGAAAGAGAGAGAGGGGCAGAAGGTATACTGGAGCAAATTATAGCAGAGAACTTCCCTATTTGGGGAAGGAAACAGGCATCAAAATCCAGGAGGCACAGAGAACTCCCCTCAAAATCAATAAAAATAGGTCAACACCCTGATATCTAATAGTAAAACTCAGGAGTCTCACAGACAAAGAGAAAACCCCGAAAGCAGGTCGGGAGAAGAGATCTGTACCTTACAATGGTAGAAACATTAGATTGGCAACAGACCTATCCGCAGAGACCTGGCAGGCCAGAAAGGACTGGCATGATATATTCAGAGCACTAAATGAGAAAAATATGCAGCCAAGAATACTATATCCAGCTAGGCTCTCATTGAAAATAGAAGGAGAGATAAACAGTTTCCAGGACAAACAAAAACTAAAGCAATTTGCAAACACAAAACCAGCCCTACAAGAAATCTTGAAAGGGGTCCTCTAAGCAAAGAGAGAGCCTAAAAGTAACATAGACCAGAAAGGAACACAAACAATATACAGTAACAGTCACCTTACAGGCAATATAATGGCACTAAATTCATATCATTCAATACTTACCCTGAATGTAAATGGGCTAAATGGCCCAATCAAAAGACACAGGGTATCAGATTGGATAAAAAAAAACAAGACCCATCGATATGCTGTCTGCAAGAGACTCATTTTAGACCCAAAGACACCCCAGATTGAAAGTGAGGGGGTGGAAAACGATTTACCATGCTAATGGACACCAAAAGAAAGCTGGGGTGGCAATCCTTATATCAGACAAATTAGATTTTAAACCAAAGACTGTAATAAGAGATGAGGAAGGATACTATATCATACTTAAGGGTCTATCCAACAAGAAGATCTAACAATTGTAAATATCTATGCCCCTAACATGGGAGCAGCCAACTATATAAGCCACTTAATAACAAAAGCAAAGAAACACATCGACAACAATACAATAATACTGGGGGACTTTAACACCCCCCTCACTGAAATGGACAGATCGTCTAAGCAAAAGATCAACAAGAAAATAAAGACTTTAAATGACACACTGGACCAAATGGACTTCACAGATATATTCAGAACATTCCATCCCAAAGCAACAGAATACACATTCTTCTCTAGTGCCCATGGAACATTCTCCAGAATAGATCACATCCTAGGTCACAAATCAGGTCTCAATTGGTACCGAAAGACTGGGATCATTCCCTGCATATTTTCAGACCACAGTGCTTTGAAACTAGAACTCAATCATAAGAGGAAAGTCAGAAAGACCTCAAATACATGAAGGCTAAAGAGCATCCTACTAAAGAATGAATGGGTCAACCAGGAAATTAAAGAAGAATTTAAAAAATTCATGGAAACCAATGAAAATGAAAATACAACTGTTCAAAATCTTTCGGATGCAACAAAGGCAGTCCTAAGAGGAAAGTATATAACATAACAAGCCTTTCTCAAGAAACAAGAAAGGGCTCAAATACACAACCTAACCCTACACCTAAGGAGCTGGAGAAAGAACAGCAAATAAAGCCTAAACCCAGCAGGAGAAGAGAAAAAATAAAGATCAGAGCAGAAATCAAGGAAATAGAAACCAAAAGAACAGTAGAACAGATCAACGAAATTAGGAGCTGACTCTTTGAAATAATTAATAAGATTGATAAACCCTTGGCCAGACTTTCAAAAAGAAGAGAACGGACCCAAAGAAATAAAATCATGAATGAAAGAGGAGAGATCAGAACCAACACCAAAGAAATACAAACAATTATAAAAACATATTATGAGCAACTCTAGGACAGCAAATTAGATAATCTGGAAGAAATGGGTGCATTCCTAGAGATGTATCAACTACCAAAACTGAACCAGGAAGAAATAGAAAACCTGAACAGACCTATAACCACTAAGGAAATTGAAGCAGTCATCAAAAAACTCCCAAAAAAAAAGAGCCCAGGGCCAGATGGCTTCCCAGGGGAATTTTACCAAACATTTCAAGAAGAATTCCTACCTATTCTTGTGAAACTGCTCCAAAAAATGCAAATGGAAGGAAAACTTCCAAACTCGTTTTAGGAGGCCACCATTACCTTGATCCCGAAATTAGACAAAGACCCCATCAAAAAGGAGAATGACAGTCCAATATTCCTGATGAACATGGATGCAAAAATTCTCACCAAAATAGTAGCCAAGAGGATCTAACAGTACATTAAAAGGATTATTCAGCATGACCAAGTGGGATTTATCCCTGGGCTGCAAGGTTCGTTCAACATCCTCAAATCAATCAATGTGATACAATACATTAATAAAAGAAAGAACATGAACCATATGATCCTCTCAATAGATGCAGAAAAAGCACTTGACAAAGTATAGCATCCTTTCTTGATCAAAACTCTTCAGAGGATAGGGATAGAGGGTACATACCTCAATATCATAAAAGTCATCTATGAAAAACCCATAGCCAATATCATTCTCAATGGGGAAAAACTGAGAGCTTTCTCCCTAAGGTCAGGAACATGGCAGGGATGTCCACTATCACCACTGCTATTCAACATAGTAGTAGGGCGCCTGGGTGGCTCAGTCATTAAGTGTCTGCCTTCGGCTCAGGTCATGATCCCAGGGTCCTGGGATCGAGTCCCAAATCGGGCTCCCTGCTCTGCGGGAAGCCTGCTTCTCCCTCTCCCACCCCCCCTGCTTATGTTCCTGCTCTCGCTATGTCTCTCTCTGTCAAATAAATAAATAAAATCTTTAAAAAAAAACAACAACAACATAGTATTAGAAGTCCTAGCCACAGCAATCAGGCAACAAAAAGAAATAAAAGGCATCCAAATCGGCAAAGAAGAAGTCAAACTCTCACTCTTTGCAGATGATATGATACTTTATGTGGAAAACCCAAAAGACTCCACCCTAAAACTGCTAGAACTCACACAGGAATTCAGTAAAGTGGCAGGATATAAAATCAATGCATAGAAATCAGTGGCATTCCTATACACCAACAACAAGTCAGAAGAAAGAGAAATGAAGGAGTCGATCCCATTTACAATTGCACCCAAAACCATAAGATACCTAGGAATAAATCTAACCAAAGAGGCAAAGAATCTGTACTCAGAAAACTATAAAATACTCATGAAAGAAATTGAGGAAGACACAAAGAAATGGAAAAACGTTCCATGCTCATGGATCGGAAGAACAAATATTGTGAAGATGTCAATGCTACCTAGAGCAATCTACACATTCAATGCAATCCCTATCAAAATGCCATCCACTTTGTTCAAAGAAATGGAACAAATAATCCTCAAATTTGTATGGAACCAGAAAAGACCCCGAATAGCCAGAGGAATGTTGAAAAAGAAAAGCAAAGCAGGGGGCATCACAATTCCAGACTTCCAGCTCTACTACAAAGCTGTCATCATCAAGACAGTATGGTACTG
>NW_022590362.1:0-15856 GCF_004348235.1 Phoca vitulina | reverse complement strand
TTATATCATGTCCACACTTCAATAACCTTAATAAGCTACTGACGTTATGATGTTATCGTGGAATTCTTTTAAAAGCTTATTTTCCTCACAGTACTGTGGGTGCCTGGAGGCTCCGGAGCGGAGCATTTCATAGGCTTGGAGTCTTCCCAGACCTGTGTAGAGCGGAGGAGGCTGAGAGTGTTGACCAGCCCTCCAAGGACAAGCCTGTGCGTCCCGAGGGGGGACACCGAGGTCGCAGCGGGGAAGGAGCTCGGGCCCAGGTCGGGGGGTGTCTGTGTTGCACGTGTTCCTCTTGCACGTTCCTCTGGAGCTCCGGAGCATCCTACCTCCATCCCTTCCCTCCCCGCTCCCACGAGTTTAAAGAAGACAACCTGGTCTTTCCTTGGAAACTGTCCCTTGCGACCCGCCCCAGCACCGCCCCCGTCCCTCGCCAACCCCCCTAACACTTTCAGTGACCGGTTTTGGATGTAACCCCCAAACCAGCCTCTGAGACTGACGAGGGCAGGAGCACTTAGTTCACCCGTCATCGCCAGGCAATCCTCTGCCTTCAAGGAGTATTTCCTGAAGACATGGGAATAACTGCATGAGTCCAAGTGTATGTCATCCCGGATGGGTAAGTAATGTCAGAGAATATTCTCCAGTTACTCTTTGGGACGAGCATCAAAGAATGTAGGGAGAAATGACAAGGATAAGAATCACTTGTATGAGGTTGAGGGCAGAAGGACGAACACTGAGGAGAAACTGGGAAAGGCATGTTGCGGGCGGGGGGAACCACCACCTCCAGGTGTAAAAACACACGGCCTTATTGCATCACCAGAAAATTACAACCTGTATGTTATTTTCACTAAAAGGGTCACCATACAATGGAGTACCTTTGTTTGAGAGGGAAGTATTTTCCTTGTATTGGTTTTCCACAGACCGCTCGATTCTGTGAAGCCAAGTGTTTGGGCAAAGACTCCTACTTTCAGATTTTCTTTCCCATTAATGCAGTTTCATTTTCTCTCCATTATAAATAGCCCCAAACTCTGAATATATTCCCAGGCGGGCCTATGAGGTTTTCGGTGGTTTTGTACTAGGTTATGTGGAAGAGGTGCTGCCGAGTTTGTTTGCTGAAGATGGAGAGGAATGGGAGAAAGCAGGCAGAGAGCGCTGGGCCAGCCCCTAGAGGGCAGTACTGAAGCTCTCAGATGAGTGAGACTCTTTTTATGGTATTATTTCCAATTTCCAATGTGGTTTTAAGTTGCTATAATAAAATGTCTTCGCTTTTTTTTAAAGAAGATTTTGGGAAAATATTTTTACTAGATTATCTTAAAGATAATAGCTTTTAAACAGAAGGCAATGTAATTGCAAGAACTACTTGAAAGTTGAGAAAAATTGCCAATCATGCTCCTAAATGGGTAGATCTCAAACATCTGTCCATCTAAAACCTATATTCTATTGTTATATAAATATAAAACACGAAAAGAATTGTGAAACGAAATTTCCACTGTCCCAGAGAATCTCGCTTACTCGGGTGTTAGTGGTAACATTGTAAAATGAAACAATTTGGAAACTGGTCAATCTGGTCGATGGCTAAAAAGATTCATAGAGTTCAGGCCTTTGACCAAGTAATTCTCCTAATTATGAATTGCTTAAAAACAAAAGCCCTTCAAGGAGTATGCTAAATATCAAGAGAATAGATTTGGTTGGGTAAAATTGAGGACTAATCTGCCAAATCTGCTCTCAAAAACTAATGTCCCCAAAGCAGGAATACTCCCTTAAGGAAGGAAGGGGTGAACTGCAGAGGTCATATGGTCAGTAAAGATGAAGGTAACCTTCTCCAGGTGAAACTCAGCACACGGAACAGATCTTTCTTTCTTTCTTTTTAATTTATTGATTGAAGTCATCTCTACCCCAAAGTGGGTCTGGCAGCCCTGACTCCCAGACCAAGAGCCACATGCCCTATCCCCCGAGCCAGCCAGCCGCGGCCTGAACAGACCCCTGAAGGGCGCCTATCCCCAACTGGAAATGCCAGGAGCAGACTTTTGAAAACATTCGTGAATCTCTCACACCAAAAGCACAGAGCCGACGAAGGTGGGACTTGAACCCACGCGTGCAGAGCACAATGGATTAGCAGTCCATCGCCTTAACCACTCGGCCACTTCGTCTCCACACTCCGGCCCCTGGGGTACTGAATTCCAGAGCTTACTCGGGAGCTCCGGCGCCTTGGATGGAAGGACCAGGAGAGGCTCGGGGACGTCCGCGGGACATGGGGGTGGCCGGCTTCTACACGAGTGGACCAAGGACTGGCCTGGGAGCCTCGCGATGGGAAAAGGCGGGGTCCGCTCTCCCAGGACCCAGGACAGGGGTCGAGCGGCGACCGCAGCACCTTGCCGGGGGGTCGGGGCTGCCTCGCGCGGGCGGCCGGGCCCCCCGGGGGCGCATGCGCGCAGGCGGTGGGCGTGGCCCGGCGGCGTGGGAACCTGTGGGCGGTGAGCACCTGCGCGCCGGGGGCGCCCACCTGAGCCCACCTGAGCCCGCCGCGGGCAGGGGCTGCCACGGCCGGTGCCCCCGGAGCCGACGTCGGGGGCCCTGGCGAGTCGGGACTGGGGGTTCATGGGAACCGAGACAGTGTGGGCGGTTAGACGGCGGGGCCGCGTGGGGCCGCGCCCCGTTCCTACTCCGTGTCCTTACCGCCTGGACGCGGCGGGGTGACACTGCGCAGGGAGGGGCCCTTCGCTCGTGGGGCTCTTCCCCGCCCCTCCGCCTCCGACGATCCGGGAGTTCAGTGTCCTAATCGTTTCAGATGTAATTTCATGATTCAGCGCTTCCACCGGACACCCAGGGTTCATCACAGGTGCCCTCCTAACCCCCAGCCCCCAAGTCCCCATCCCCCGCCCGCCTCCCCTCTGCTGACCATCAGTGTGTTCTCCAGAGTTACGAGTCTGTTTCTTGGTTTTCCTCTCCTCCCCGCCCCCCCGCCACTGTTTGTTTGTTTTGTTTCCTAAGCTCCACATATGCGTGAGGTCATATGGTATTTGTCTTTCTCTGACTGACTGATTTCGCTCAGCATTCTACTCTAGCTCCACCCAGGTGGTTGAAAACCGCAAGAGTTCATTCTTTCTTACGCTGAGTAGTATTCCGTCCTATGCGTACATACACCGTTTCTTTATCCATTCACCCGTCCATGGGTACCTGGGCTCTTACCGTAGTTGGGCTATTGCAAATAATGCAGCTCTGAACATCAGGGTGCACGGACCCCTGCAGATCAATATTGTATCCTTTGGGTAAATACCTACTAGTGCAGTTGCTGGATTGCTCAAGACTAACCTTCAGAAAAGAGAACTGCCCTGTGAAGGTTAGTCTTGAGCAAGTTTTCTAGAGGTGACCGACAGAGAGAGCGAGACAGAGAGAGGGTGTCCCAGACGGAGGAAGGGCCTGAGCAAAGGCAGCGAGGCTCGCAGGACCTAGAGGAATGGTGAGGAGTCCCCGAGAGTTCACGCTCTTGAGCCACAGCTCCTCAGGTCCAGTATTTGCCTCAGGGACTGTTCGATGTTATTTTTAAGAAGTTTTTTGTTTGTTTGTTTGTTTTTTTAATTTAGAGATTGTTTCAAACAGAGACAAGTTTGGAGGATAAATATAGCACCACGTTTAACCTTGTGTATGGTGTGAAGAATGGATCTAATTTTAATTTTTCCAAATAGCTATATAATTGATCCAAAAGCCTTTATTAAAATCTTTTTCTCAGGGATTTCAGATACCACTTTTATCTTACAGTAGACTTGCATAGGTAGTTGTATCTATTTGTGAAATTTCTGTTCGGCCCACTGTCTGTCTGCCTACTCATGCACCAGTAACACACTGTTGATTATAGAGGTTTCGTTGTATATTTTAACGAGGGGGCCAGTGTCCCTTAAAGGTTTTCTCTTTGGTATTTTCCTAGATATTCCTGTATGTTTACTTTTCCATATTAACTTAATGATAAACTTTTCTAGCTGCGTGGGTATGCTCACTGGACATTTTTATTGGGACCACATTAAATTTGTAAATAGCTTAGGGACTCTTTCCTCCATCAGTCCATGCTGCCATAATGATGCACATGAATGTCCTGACAGATGTTCTCAAGAGCATTAACAGTGCCGAGAAGAGAGGCAAACACCACGTTCTTATTAGGACAATGCCCCAAGTCATCGTCTGGTTTCTCGCTGTGATGATGAAACATGGTTACATGGCAAATATGAAATCACTGATGATCACGGAGCTGAGAAAATTGTTGTGAACCTCATGGGCAGGTTAAACAAGTGTGGAGTGATCAGCTCTAGATTTGATGTACAACTCAAAGGTCTAGAAAAATGGCAGAATAATCGGCTCCCGACCCACCAGTTTGGTTCCATTGTACTGATAACCTCAGCTGGCATCATGGACCATGAAGAAGCAAGATGAAAACAAACAGGAGGCAAATTCCTGGGATTCTTTTTCTAGGGATGTAATACTTACATGCAAATAAAATGCCTCAATGGACAGATAAAATAAACTAAAATAAATAACTTAGGGAGACCCAAGGTCTTGATGATGTTGTGCCATCCTAATCAAGAATGAGGGTTGTCTTTCCATTTGTTTAAGACTATTCTATGCCTTTCAGTGGTGTTTTAAGTTTATTGCTAAGATTTTGTGTTTTTATAAGTGAGGTTTCCTAATGCATTATATCTCCTAACCAGTAATTATTTGGGTATAAAAATGCTATATTTTTAAAAATTTTTAAAGATTTATTTATTTATTTGAGAGAGAGAGAGCAAGCAGGGGGAGGGACAGAGGGAGAGAAGCTTTCAAGCAGACCTGGCACTGAGCTCAGAGCCTGATGTGGGGCAGGATCCCACCACCCATGAGATCACGACCTGAGCTGAAACCAAGAGTCAGATGCTTAACCAACTGAGCACCCCCAGTGCCCCAGAAATGCTGTTGTTTTTACTTGTTATTTTTATATTATCTTGCTAAATTGTATTATGGTTTGAATTAGTTTTATCCTTGATTCTCTAGGGCAGCACTGCCTAATGGAAATTTCCTTGACAGAAATAGCCTATGTCTCTGCTGTCCAGTATGGTAGCCGCCAGCTACCTGTGGCTATGAAACACTTGAAATGTATGACGAGGGAACTGAATTTGTACTTTTTTGATGAGTTAATTAAATTTAAGTAGCCAAGTATAGCTAGTGCCTTCTCTTTTAGACAGTGCACCTTTAGAGCTTTCCCAGTATACATGTCACCTGTAAATATAGTTGTCTGTGTTCTTTTCCAGTTCTTACACCTGAAATTGCTGTCTTTAGTCTGTCAGAAAATGTTTTATATGTAGTGAAAATAACAGGCGTCCTGGCATCGTTTCTGCCATTAGTGGAAATGCTTTCAGAGTTTCCTCATTAAGATGGTGGCTTTAGGATTGGATTATACATGTGTTTTATCATGAGAAGGAATAATTAATTCTTTTATATTTTCTCAAGGGTTTTTCGTAAAAATAGGTGAATTTTAGAACTCTTAATTTGGTGTGATAGTAATAGCTGTCCTAATACTGAATCATCCTTCAATTTCTAGTATAGACCCTGCTTGTTCATGGTGGGTTAATACCGGATAACATTTTATTTTCTTAATATTGGCTAACATTTTACTTCAGATTTTGCATTGGTTTTCAGAGCATGTTGGTCTGAAATTTTCTTTTGGTGGGTATGCTAACTTTGTCAGGTTTGGGCATTAATATTATACCCGGTCATTAAAAGAACTTGGAAGTTTTCTCTCATTTCCTATCAATTGAAACAAGCTACATAGTATTGGGACTGTTTGTACCCCCACAGTTTTGTGGAATGCCCTAGTGAAACCATCTGAGGTGTTTTGTTTTGTTTTGTTTCCTTTGTTTGGTGTGGTATTTTCTTGATTACTTGTCCTCTTCTATGGAAGCTGGGATTGCCATCTTCAAAAGGCATTTTTTTGAAGATCTCCCAGACTTCTGTATGTGAACCAGTGTTTGGAAAGAAATATGTTTTTCAGAAACTGTTTGTTTTGCAGTGAGAGTCGCCCCCAGAATATCTAGTGGATCATATTGCTCCTCTCTGTCTCCTCCTTCCACTCTCTACTCTGAAACTAGAAGATGTAGGTTGAAATTATGGCTGTCCCTTGTCCTTTGTTGCTTGTCCAGTTGGTACGTTAGCCATAGGACAGAGTCTGGCTCTTGGGGAGAAAACCGACATTTCTCAGAGTGTATGTTTCCCAGTGAGGACTGTCCCGTTTCGAAAGTCCTATCACCGACTACTTCCAAAAGGAAATTAGGAAAGTGAAAAGACCCGAGTTATGAACTATTCCAATTTACAGTGTACTCAGTTGATGATCTAGTGTTTACAACTGGATCCCTAGGTTATAAAGATATCTGAGCCAAACAATTTGTAGTCTCCAAGGCACTTGGCTATCAGTAATCAGTAAATACTTACCATCTGTTTCCTTTCGAGACAAGCAAGGTTATTTTTCTCTTCTTCATTTGTGTACCTACCAATTACAGCAGATGTTAGTCTCAGTAAAATCATGAGATTTCCTCCTGAGTCGCTGCCAAACGGTGCACCTCCGGGTGGCTCTCCAGGCTGCCTTCGGGTCACCGCTCTCCCCGGCCAGCATGCCCTGATCTTTAGGCCAGTGGGCCGATGCAGCGCCTTACGTAGAGGTGGGGAGAGGCACAGTGATCTAGAAGCACACACACTATTTCTCCAGCACTGTGTGTGGAGTGAGTCTAACAATGGTGTCGGCCTGCCAGAGTCCAACTAGGAGGCAGAAACTACACCAGTTCTCCGCACAGGGTGACTTTAATATCGGGAATTGTTCCGTCCTGACAAGTTTGTTAACATGGCAACTCTGAGTATAAGAGACTCCGGGAAGCAGCCACCAGCCCTAGGGCTGCGGGAACAGAGAAAGAGGCTGGGATTACTGATGCAGAAACAGGGCCCGGGAACCGCGCCGCCGAAACGGAGGGGCGAGCGCCGGTGTCTCCGATCGCGGAGACGGGACCCAGGACTCGGGACCGGACGTCTGCTGAGGAGCAGTGAGAGCTGAGGTCCCGCGGGGCAAGGACGCCAGCACTCCTGCCAGGGCTGGGCCGACTGGGAAGAGGTGCGGCCCCAGCAGGAGGGAGGGGCTGCTCCAGGCTCAGCGGCAGGTGCCCCGCGCGCACCTTCCTCCCCTCGCCCTTTCCAGGTCCCCGGGGCCGGGGCTGCCCTCAGTCTTCTGGGGGTATCCCGTCGCCTTCCCAAAGCTGAGCTTTAGTGTTCTACGCTGCAGGAGGTTACCCACGGCAGATTCACGAGGCGAAGGAAGAGCAGAGAAAAATCATTTCTTCTGTCCGCTCTTGCGAGCGCGGTGGGCGTGGAGAGCTCTGTGGGTCCTGGATCCCTGCGCCCCTGGGGTCTCATCTCCATCTGGGGCTCAGTGCGTGCAGGAGAGACGCGCCCCCCAGCACGTTGGGTGCTGGGGAGCAGGGGGTTCGGAGGCGGCTTGGTGTGGTCTCCAGTCTCAGGCGCGGGAGGCCAGCAGGTCGCAGCCCTCTGCTCTGTCGCCGCAGTTCCCGAGCCTGCTCTTACTTAGCCCGCCTTCAGGTGCCTTTTCCTCAACGCGGAGGAAGGTGGGTATTGTGGCCGCAGACAGGGCTCTCTCTGCCCTGGCCCTGGCCTCGCTGCTCTCCATCCCTAGGACGCGAGGACCTTATCCGGGCTGTTCCACCTCTGCCGCCGGGCACCCTCCCCACACTCCAAACCTCTGCCCTGTGACTTGTCATCCATCAGGTCCCAGGCGACCTAATTCCTGCATGAGGAGCCCCGAATCCCCTTCCAGATACTTGCAAGTCCAGGGATGAAGGTGTTTGACCCTCAGCGACTGCAGATTACTCAACCGCTTCTTGGGATGGGACCTCTTGAGCCCTTGAGTTGTGGGCAAGGTCAAGCCCAGGCGGGATGCAGCCCTGCCTACACCCCTGAGAACTCCAAGTAGTACCCCCAGTTTAACCCAGCTTTGGGAAACCACCTGGGAGCCCCCTAGAGTAAAATTAACAGACACTATTGTAGTAGTTTCAGGTGTACGACGCCCTGAGTCAACAATTCTATGCATTACTCAGTGCTGACCACGATTCTTCATAATCGTTTTGCTGGTGGAGGGTCTTGCTTTGATGCTGATGGCCGCGGACTAATCAGGGTGGTGGCTGCTCAAGACTGGGTGGCTGTGGCAATTCCTTAAAATAAGACCACAATGAAGTTTGCCCTATCTTCTTCTCACAAATGATTTCTCTGCAGCGTGGGACGCTGTTTGATAGCATTTTACCCACAGCAGAACTTCTTTCAGAATTGGAGTCAATCCTTGCAAACCCTGCCACTGCCTCATCAACTAAATTACTGTAATATTCTGAATCCCTTGTTGTCATGTCAACAGTCTTCACAGCATCTTCTCCTGGAGTAGGTTCCAGCTTACTCTCTTTGACGCATCCATCAGAAGCAACTCCTCGTCTGTCACAGTTCGATCATTGCAGGCACGCAGTCACGGGTGCAGGCTCCACTTCTAATTCTACTCTTCTCGCCGTTTCCACCACCACTGAAGTCTTGAAGCCCTCGAGGTCATCCATCAGTTGGAATTAAGTTCTTCCAAACTTCGGTGAACGTCAGTATTTTGACCTCTTCCCACGGAACTCAAATGCTCTGAATGGCTTCTAGAATGGTGGATCTTTTCCAGAAGCTTTTCATTTACTTTGCCCAGAGCCATCAGAGGAATCACGATCTATGGCAGCTCTAGACTTACAAAATGTATTTCCAAAATAATAGGACTTGAAATCAGACTTACTCCTTGATCCATGGGCTGCAGAAGGATGTTGTGTCAGCAGGCGTGAAAACTACCTTGATCTCGTACATGTCCATCAGAGCTCTTGGGTGACCAGGTGCATTGTCAATGAGCAGTCATATTTTGAACGGATATTTTTTTCTGAGCAGTAGGTCTCAACAGTGGGCTTAAAATATTCAGTAAAGCATGTTGAAAATGTGCTGTTATGCAGGCTTTGTTCCACTTATAAAGCACAGACAGGTAGATTTAGCATAATTTTTAAGGGCCCTAGAATTCTCAGAACTGTAAATGAGCCCTGGCTTCAACTTAAAGTCACTGACTGCATTAGCCTCCAACGAGAGAGTCAGCCTGCGCTTAGAAGCATTAAGCCTAGGTGCTGACTTCTCCTCTCTAGGTAGGAAAGTCCTAAATGGCATCTTCTTCCCAGAGAAGGCTGTTTGATCTACTTTGAAAATCTGTTGTGTAGTGTAGCCACCTTCATTCATTCTCTCGGCTAGACCTTCTGGACCACCTGCTGCAGCTTCTCCATCAGCACCTGCTGGTTCACCTTGCACTTGTATGTTTGGAGACAGCTTCTTTCCTTAACCCAATAAACCAACTGCTGCTGGTTCAATCTTCTCTTCTGCGGCTTCCTCATCTTTCTCAGCCTTCATAGAGTTGAAGACAGTGGGCGTCTTGCTCTGGATGAGGCTTTGGCTGAAGGGAATATTGTGACTGGTTTGATCTTCTATCCAGACCACTGAGACTTTCTCTGTATGAGCAATGGGGCTGTTTCACTTTCTTATCATCCGGTGTTTGCTGGAGTAGCACTTTTCATTTCCTTCGAGAACGTTTCCTTCTCATTCACAGCTTGGCCAACAGTTTGGCACAGGAGGCCAGTCGTTAGGCCTATCTTGGCTTTAGACATGCCTTCCTCACTAAGCTACACCATCTCTAGTTTTCTATTTAAATGAGGCATGTGTAACTCTCAGAACACTTGATCACTCGGAAGCCAGTGTAGGGTTATTAACTGGCCTAATTTCAAATGGTTTTGTCTCGGGGAAGAGGAAGACTGCAGGAGAAAAAAAGAGATGGGGGAAAGGCCAGTCGATGGACAATCAGAACACACACATGTATTGATTAAGTTCACCATCTTATATGGGTGCAGTTCCTGGCACCCCAAAAGAATTATAGTGGTAACATCACTGATTGCAGATCACCATAATAAATATAATAGTATTGCAAAAGTTTAAAGTGTTGTGGGAATTGCCAGTACGTGACACAGAGACACAGGTGAGCAAATGCTGTTGGAAAAATGGCGCCAGCACACCTGCTGTGCAGAGGGTTGCCACGGATCTGCAATTTACAAGAAATGCAGTATCTGTGAAATGCCACAAAGTGAAGAAAGAAAACAAGCTGTGCCTGCAGATAGGACAGCTCCATAATATTGTCATCTAACCAGAATACCTGCTGAATGTCAAGCACATGTAGTTGTTTTTAGTTACCCCTCTTTCTTATATCATCAATAGATCATATTTGTTTGGACTAGAGAAGATCTTGAAATTCGAAGATAGTTTAGCTGTGAAAGACATCTTAAGCTCATTTTTATTCTCAATCTGGCGAGCAAAAAGGACGACAGGAGAAAAAGATAAAACGATAAAGCTTGACAATCTATCAACAAGACATACTTTCGGGGAATTTTCGAATATAGTACAAAGAAGCAGTAATGAGTTTTACCTTGTGTTTTTAGTAAGAAGCTTTTGATAAAAATCATTTGAGACTATGTCAAAACCTAGAGAGTTAAAAAGAAACTTTAGTAATGAAAAAGAGCTTTTGTTTTCTGGGCAGAAAAATCATTTGTCAATTTCCTTTTTAAAATTTATTTATTTATTTTATTTAAATTCAATTAGCCAACATATACTAGTATATCATTAGTTTTTGGTGTAGTGTTCAATGATGTATTAGTTGTGTATAACACCCGGTGCTCATCACATCACCTGCCCTCTTAATACCCATCACCCAGTTACCCCATCCCCCAACCCACCTCCCCTTTTGCAACCCTCAGTTTGTTTCCCAGAGTCAAGAGTCTGTCATGGTTTGTCTCCCTCTCTGATTTCTTCCCATTTAAGTTTTCCCTCCCTGACCCTATGATCCTCTGCTCTATTTCTTATCTTCCACATATGAGTGAAACCATATGATAACTGTCTTTCTCTGATTGACTTATTTCACTTAGCGTAATAACTCTAGTCCCATCCATGTTGATGCAAATGGTAGGTATTCATCCTTTCTGATGGCTGAGTAATATTCCATTGTATATATGAACCACCTCTTCTTTATCCATTCATCTATTGAAGGACATCTCGGCTTCTTCCACAGGTTGGTTATTGAAAATATAAAGGACCTACTATAAGCAATAATAGACACACTAGCAGATTCCAATCCCTGTTATAAATCTATAGTAATAAAGCAGTATACGTTTGTTCCAAGAATAGGTAAACTGATCAATGGAACAAGATACTGAATCCAGACTACATATTTATAATAATCTGACTTATGACTGGGGCAACACCTCAGTGCAGTGGGTAAATATTGGTCTTAAGTGAATTATGTTGGGTCTGTGAAATACCCACATGGAAAAATGCACCTGACTCTCTAACCTACATAATACAATCAGAGATGGATTGAAGACTTTAATTAAGCTAAGTAATAAAGCTTTTGGAAGAAAATATAAGAGAATGTCTTTATGACTACAGAGTAGACAAAGACTTTTTAACCAACTCAGGATGCCAAACAAACTAAGCATAAAAGAAGAATTATAGGGACGCCTCAGTGGCTCAGTCAGTTAAGCGTCTGCCTTTGGCTCAAGTCATGATCCCAGGGTCCTGGGATCGAGTCCCTCATCAGGGAGCCTGCTTCTCCCTCTGCCTGCCACTTCCCCTGCTTGTCCTCTCTCCCTGATAGATAAATATATAAATGAATATTTAAAAAACATTTGAAAAAGAAGAATTATAATTTGGACAATATTAAAATTAAGAATTTCTATTCGCCAGCATTCATCATTAAGAAACTGAGTAGAGAAACCACAGAGTGCGAGAAGATATGCACAATACACATAACTGACAAAAGACTCATATCTAGAATGTATGCAGACCCTTACACATCAATAAAAAAATTAACCCAATAAAAGTGGGCAGATTGAATAGCCACTTCCACTAAATTATATTCTTTTTCTTTTTCTTTTTTTAGTAGAGTTGACAAACAATGTTACATAGTTTCAGGTGTACAACCTAGTGATTTGACAAGTTGATACATCGTGCTGTGTTCACCATAATGTAGCTACCTTCTGTCCCAGTACCTGGTCATTAGAGTATCGGTGACTGTATTCCTCAGGCTCTGCTTTATGTTCCCATGACTTACTCCCTCCATTACTGGACGCCTCTATTTCCCTCTCCCCTTCTCCCATTTTGCCCAGCCCTCAGCCCCTCCCCTCTGGCAACCAGCAGTTTGTTCTCTGTATTTATAGTTCTGATTCTGCTTTTTGTTTTTTCATTTTTTAAGATTCCGTTTCATACAACATTTGTGTTTCCCAGTCTAACTTATTTCACTGAGCATAATACCCTCTAGGTCCATCCATGTTGTCTCAAATTATATGCCAACAAACAGGACAACCTAGAAGAAATGATCAATCCCTAGAAAACATCCAATCTTCCAAAACTGAACCAGGAGGAGATAAAACTCTGAATAGACCTACTACAAGTAAGGAAGTGAGTACAGATGTACCATTTTCAATTTTGTCACTCATCACAGTATTTTCTTGGAATCTTTTGCAGTTCTGTGGTATCAGTGCTTCTCTGACTGCTCTTTCTGTTGGAGCATATTCCTCTGTCTCCCCATCTTGCTTGACTTTCGGTGTCTGTTTCTGTGGATTAGGTGAAATGGCTACTCTCCTGGAGTGAAGCAGTGGTCTGTGTATGGTGCCCCCATGCAGATGGTGTGTGCTTGCTGACTGCGGCTGGCTGGAGCTGTGGCCCCATGTGCTGCGTTACTCCTTTGTTTGTTTGTTCTTTGTTTTTAAGATTTTACTTATTTATTTGAGAGAGAGAAAGAGAGAGAGAGTGTGCACGTGTGCGACTCGGGGAGGGGCAGGGGGAGAGGGAGACGCAGATTCCCCACTGAGCAGGGAGCCAGGACTCTGGGCTCCATCCCAGGACCCTGAGATCATGACCTGGGCTGATGGCAGATGCTTAACCCACTGAGCCACCCAGGAGCCCCTAGTTCCTCTTTTAAACCCTGGCTTTTTACAGAGAGAGTAAAGAGAAAAAAATTAAAAAGGAAAAAGCAATAGGAAAAGAAAAAAGAAAATATTAAAAGCAGAAAAAAGAGAAGAAAAAAGAATATAAAAAGAGCTAGAACAAGAAAGGACAAAACCAAAAAGACAAAAAGAAAAAAAAACAAGACACATTTTAAAAGTGAAAATAAAATAAAATAAAACTGTAAAAATTAGAACAAAAACCAAAACCCCAAACCAGGGCTTGTTTTCTGAGGCCCAACACCACAGAGTGGCTGGTGGGGGCCTGTGGGCCCTGGGAAAGGGGGGTCAGAAGCTCCCTGTGGCACCTGGACCCACCCCTGTGGCATCCAGACCCTGCTCTGGCCTGGGCTAATAAGGTGGAGCGGGAGAGACTGTTCCTGCTCCTGGGCCCTGTTAAGCCCTGGCTTTGTTTTTCCCCATGTCCCAGTGCAGGCTGGGGCTGATCTGGGCTTGTGGACCCTGGGCTCCCTGAGGTCCCAAGCTCACCGGGATGACTGCACCCACCCGTTTTGCTGTCCAGGCCCTGCTCCCAAGGTGGGGTGGGAATATAAACTTCCAAGGTGGGGTGGGAATATAAACCCTGTAGTCTGTGGTCCTTGGCCTGGAGCGCTTTCCTGCAGCCCCTTGGTCTCTTGGCAAGATTCTAGTGTTGTCTCTTTTCTATGTTCTTTTAAACCAGAGGGGTTTTCTCCTGTGCCCAAGGACAAAGGGATCTGTTCCTGGCCCCTGGGTCCTGTCCCGCCTCCGAGCCATTCTCAGAGTTGGGGGTGGGGTTTCCCTCGGCTACTATGTCTCTGTCTCTCTTGGCCATTCTGTCTCTGGTCCTTCAGAAGCTGCTCAGTCAGCCCTCAGCTCTTCTTCAGGAGGAATCGTTCCATTCATAAGTGTGAGTGGTGGGTTCCTTCCTCGCCATCTTGAACCAGAACTCTCTGTGGGCATTACATTTTCGTGGACACGGGACAATCACAGGATGCCTTTCTTCATGGTGGACATTCTCTAGGGCTCCTGGAAAGTAGAAATACTTGTGCAGTCAGGCTTGAAATTATTACATCTAATTTTGCTCAACCACTCCTGCCTAATGGCTATTATGTCTCATTTGTTCTCTTTCCCAGCTCGGATTGTCTCTAAGCCTGTGGAAACCTTGAACCCTGGCCTCAGAGCAGTGTCTTGACGGACTGAAGTCCCTCTTGCTTCCAGTCCCTGTGCTGGCTCATGGCTCACAGGACACTCACATTCACAACACTTCTGAACTCCAGATGTTCTTGCAACACCTGCTGAGTGACCTACAATGTAATGCAATTCTGACACAGTCTACATGGAGATCGCATCAGATCCCCCAGGGGAAGGGCCCAGCCCCACAAGACTGCCCTCCCCTCTTCTGCCCAACTTCACATGCCAGCCGATTGCAAGTCCAGCTGGTTACCTGGACTTCTGACCTACCAGCTATCCACTGGAGGTACCACGACCCCCTCCTCAGGTCTGACTCATTTGCTAAAGTGGCTCACGGGACTCAGCAAACCTTACGTACAAGAAGGTAAGTTCCTTGTCCTCAGGGAGTGGGCCACTCCCCTACACCACCACAGGTTCACCAACCCAGATGCTCTCCCACCCCACCCCCTTCCGGGTTTTCATGGAGGCTTCATTACTTTACCATGATTGGTTAAATCCTTGGACACTGGTGATTTAATTCAATCTTATGCCCCTTTCCCCTCCCCAGATGTCAGGGGGTACGGATGGAGGAGCCTGACACTTTCAACCCTTTAATCCCTTGGTTGGTTCCCCTGGCAACCAGCCCCCATCCTTAAGATCATTCCAAAAATCACTTCAGTGACATGAGCTCAGGTGTGGTTGAAAAAGACTTATTGGGAATAATGAGACACCTTCATCCCTCTCATCACTTAGGAAATTTCAATGGTCCTTGGAGCACTGTGCCAGGAAAAGGGGGAAAGACCAAATATATATTTCTTATTATAAATCATAATCTCATACTTTCAAATCTATGATCCATCTTGAGTTAATTTTTGTATACCTTATGAGATGTAGGTCCAGGCTTAGTTTCTTCGTATATAAACAGAGTAATAGTAAGTACCTGCGTTGGTAGGATGGTTGTAAGAATCAGGTGAGTTCAGGGGTGCCTGGGTGGCTCAGGTGGTTAAGCATCCCTCTTGAGCTCAGGGTGGTGAGTTCAAGTCCTGCTTTGGGCTCCACACTGGACCTTAAAAAAAAAAAAAAGAATCAAATGAGTTCAATAAATGCAGCATGCTTGGAATAGCGCCTGGAGCATTGTAAACAAAATTAAACTGTGGTTGTTGTTCCTATGTGATTGTTAAGAGGATGGAAATGGTATTTCACCCACTTTGCTAAAGAGGAATATAAACAGACATAGCATTTCCTTGAAAACGGTACATTTTCTCAGATACTACCAGGTTCTAAGGTTTTCTTGACTTGGATTTAAAAGACATTATCAACATCTGTGGTTTCTTCTCTGACACCCTGGGACCCATAAAAAGGAATTAGCTAAAGTGGAAGTAAGGACAAAGAGTGGCTTTTGGTAGGGTACATTTCCCAATCCGGTTAGACTCACCCAGGGTCAGAGAATTCTGAATGATGGTAGACAATCCGCTGAATGTCAGTAGTATTGGGAAAGATCTTCTCAGTAGTGTTATTTATGATCTATTTCCCAATTTAAGGCAGTTTTAAACAGACCCTTTTAGTTTTAAAAACTATTTATAAGG
>NW_022590361.1:0-15881 GCF_004348235.1 Phoca vitulina | reverse complement strand
TGGTGATGATGGTGATGGTGGTGGTGATCATGGTGATGGTGGTGATCGTGGCGGTAGAGATCATGGTGGTGATGATGATGATGGTGGTGGTGGTGATCATAATGGTGGGGGCCATGGTGACAGTGGGGATGGTGGCAGCAGACACTTCCTAAGAACTCCCACATGCCCTACTGTGTTATTAGCCCTTGGCACACTCCATGTCTGGTTGGCAATGCTGTGGTCGTCTCTTTGAAGGCTAACCAGAGGTGGGTCTGCAGTTCTGCGCCAGAGCCAATGCAACCCACAGCGAGTCAGCTTCTGGGCTCTTTTCACTCTGTAGCTGTGAAGCCCTGGTGATTGACAGACTCGAGCCTCATGACAATGACATGTGGCCTTAGCATCATCGACCATTGATGGTGCTGTTCCTGTGGACCTTGACGCTCTGGGCTCAGGGTGCTGCTCCCCTTACCATTGTCAGGACAGGGCAGGATGTGCCGGCTGAAAAGGGGAGTGGGCAGCAGGACTGAGGCCTGTCTAGGCCATGGCCTTGAGCCTCTGGGTTCCCCTCCCATGTGTCTATTCTTGTCCATTCCTGGGAAGGAGAGTATGAGGACTTATTCCTGGCTGACGCTTCCCCAGTTCTGGGCCCAGGTCCCTGCCTGGCCAGATTGGCAGTGTGGAGCCCGAGGCACTCGGGGTGGTCACTAGTGGTGCCTGGGCAGCCCTGGAGGACGAGGACGAACCTCTGCATGAGGGGGCAGAGCCGAGAGGGGAGGTGACAGCAGCGTTCTAGCCAATGGCCAGCTGGACAAGCTGCGTGCTAAGAGCAGACGGGACCTCGAGTGTGTGTGCGGTGTTCCCTTCCATGGTCCCAGGCCCACCAGGCAGAGCACCCCGCTCACAGGCAGCCTGTGCATGCACACTCTCTCCACAGAGGGCCGGATTGTGCTGGAATTACCCACAGGAGGCGGCCACAGGTTAATGCCTGGAGTGACAGCCCTGAACATCCCACGGCCATCCCGACACAGCATGGTTGCAGGGATGAGGATGTCCCCGGGGCCACGGGGACTGTAGGCCGTCTGTCTGCCTGAGTCTGTCATTCCACGCTTGGTGACGCTGCCTTTACGTACCCACGTCGCCCCACGCGGCTTCACGGATTATGCTCCACGTGCTTTAAGGCCCTTGCTATGAAAATCAACATGGTTAATTGAAACCACTGTGGACTAATAAGGTACATTCTTTCTTAATCTCAAGAGAGCGTGGCTGTTCTGAGGTGTTTTATGGCTTCTGGTTGCCAGGAAACTGGAGGGAGAAGCAGGTGTCTTCGCCCCTTTTCTGTACTTCCGACAGAAAGGTCCTGCGTCTCTGTCCCCCGATGTCCAGCCAGGGTCCTCACCCTGCTCCGGCGTCAGAGCCCGCCTCTGTCCCAGTGGCGCCCGCCCACTCCTCCTGCCCCTCCCTTGCCTCGTCATTACTATCTTACAATTTCCGGGATGACTTCCTCGACCCAGCTTGGGCAGCAGTCTGTTTTCACGCGTAGGAGATTGAGCTCATTGTTGCTGCTGACCCAGAGGTGGGACGAGCTCCCCAGCCTGGGCCCAGGGGCGGGAGAGGCGGCGAGACCGACCGCTGGACCGAGCGCCATCAGCACCGTCCTGGTTTTGTGACCAAGAAGGAATGGCTTGTTGAAGTTTGCATCCTGCTCTGGCTGTTGTTGGCCCAGCCCCCATCACCCCCTGCTTCCAGCCCTTCATCCGCCCCAGGCAGCGCGTCGGCCGTGTCCCTCACCCGAGCCCCTGCAGCCGCTAATCTGCTTTCTCTCTGTGGACTCGCCTTTTCTGGACATGTCACATCCGTGGGACAATCAACACACGGCCTTCGGTCTGCATTCTCTCGCTGAGCATCGGGTGTCCGCGCCTCGCTCCTGTTCATGGCGCTCCCGTGTCCGCATGGACCATCTGCTGGTGGACACTGGCTGGTTCCCACCTTCTGCTCATCACGCTGCAGTGAGCGTCCACACGCAACGTTCCGCTTGGACACTCGTCTTCAGCTCCTGGGGTGTGACGACGCAGGACAGACAATGCGGGCGGAAGCTCCACGCTCTGCTCTCGGGGGCCTCTTACTGGATTGTGTGCCCTTGGGGGTCTATACGAGGCGCACTCATCCATCATCTGATATTTAGAATAAGGCTTAGCAAAGCGCAGCTGAGCGGCTGGTTGGCTGTCCTTTGATGTGAAGATTCACACCGTTTGAAAAATTTCTTTGCTGAATCTCAAGGTAGATCAGGCAAGCAGCTGCCTCCATTTAAATACATCTTGGGCTTGAGTGGTTTTGTATTTATAAAATAAATGACTTCTGTGGTTTTTTAAATTAAAAATCTTAACAAACGTTACACTGAGATGAACACAATTAGGTGAGGCCCTCTAAATAATAAAATGTCTCTTGGGTATAAAAATAAAACCAGAGCACTTGGCGGGGGAGGGGTTGTTACCGCGGCAGAAGCATGCCCGCGGAGACGGCCGGCCGCCGACCGTCGGCTCCCAGCTGGGCTGGGCGTGGGGTCCTGGTTTATAACAAGTGCAGAGAAGTAGCCTCACACACGGAGTCCTCTGCAGCTGGCGGGCTTCTGTTGTCTTTACCTCCTCAAGGGACCAAAGGAGTCCTGTGGGCTGCATCTGGGCTTCTCTGATGTCTCAGATCTCTACGCAGACGCTCTCAGTCCAAGGGCCACGTCGGTGTCCCTGACCTTCCCGGCTGTCAGCGAGCAGCACCTTTCCTCTCAGAGAAGCTAGGTGCTCTTGCTCTGGGCGGGGCCCACATGGGCAGAGGGGGGTCCCTGTCGTGGGGACTCTCTGGGCTCACGTGGCACGGAGGGCTGGTGCTGGCTGAGGCCGGTCTGACAGTCCCAGCAGAGGCCACCTTTGGCCCAGGACATCAGAAGGGAGCCAGTGGGCTAATCCAGGCCATACCAGCCCGGGCTTCGCTCAGTGAGCACCGCCCAGCATTGGTCAGCATCTGCATGTCCACTGCCTCCCACGTGCTCCCAAAGGCCTTCTGTTCTGACGCTGGCCGCTGCAGGGCGAGCCGGTCAGCTTTGGGGGCTGACCTCTAAACCGGCCAGATGTGAGCTCAGGCTGGGGGGCAGGGGGCCTTCAGGCCTGGGTTAGACAGCCAGGGCATGGGTCACACAGATCTTCAGTCCCCGCTAAAGAGACACTGGGTGTCCCCATCCTGGGAGTCCCTCTGCATCCCGACTGCATGGCCTGCCACCAGGTGTCTCCTGGCCGGCGCAGGGCTTCAGGACATCACATCACTGAGAACTTGCCTTGAACAGGGGGGCACACAGGGTGGCCTGCACCCAGATGGGGCCTGTCAGGGTTGGGGTGCAGAGGGGATCAGGAAGCAGGGCCTTGGGGGGTGAGGAGGCTAAATCGGGGCATCCTAGGGGCCTCTTGTGCATGACCCCATACTCGGGCTGCGTGGAGAGGCTTGCCTCCCACCCCACAGGCCTGGTACGAGCAGCGGGTATAGACCATGGGGTCCAGCCCGCAGGTGTGGCTGGCCTTGGTGTCCCAGAAGGGGGACTGGCCCATCCGAGTCTTGGCAGGCGCCAGGTCTCAGAACCTCAGCTTCCAGGTCTGAGCAGGTCCTATGCACCTGCGAGCCCAGCTGTGCTGGTGGAAGGGGCTGCTCATCCAATCCAGGCCACCAGGCCCACCGAGCCAGCCACCTGCTCTGTCCCCAGAGCTGATGCTCAGAGGAGGGGCTGATGGTGCAGTGGCCCTCCCACCTCGCTCCAGTACCAGGGTGCTCATTCTGATGTCGAGGGTCCTGTTTCCTCCTGGACCAGTGGGTTCTCCATGCAGGAGGTGGACTCGGGTGCCCAGTGCCCAGCGACCAGCCCCGCCTCGGCCACGGCCGGAGGGTGAGCAGAGGGGCTGGGAAAAGGGAGCCCGGTCTGCAGGTGTCTGGGGCACAAGTCCAGTGGCATCTTCAGACCCCATGGCCTCAGTCCCTGCAGATAGATGTGTGGCCACAGGCTGGGGCTTGGAAGGAGGGGCGGTGGGGGCAGTCCCAGTGCCAGGCTGAGGGCTAGCGGGTGAGGTTGGGTCTCAACCACAGACGGGAGACTTGCTTGCAGCCTCTGGGGTCTTTCCTCCTTGATTACTAAATGCGTCCACAAGATTTTATTCACAAAGACGGCTGAGCGCTAAGTTGGGCCACAGGGCCTCCGGGCGTGTCCCTCGAAGACCTTTACTTCCAGATGTGGTCTCCTTTGCTTTGGGAGTTTCGCTCTTTCCCGTTGGGAGCCTGTGGGATGCCACGCATGGACCTCGATTCATGGGCCCGGTTCTGAGAACACCCCAGGGCCGTCGGGGCGGAAGGTGCTGCTTCTGACCTGTAGCTGAGTCTTGCCTGCGTAGGACTTGAGGTACGTGGAGCGCCCAGAGCAGGTCTCAGGGACCGTCCGTGCAGGAGGGAGCACCTGGAGCGCCTGCTCTTGTTGCTCTGGACACGGACGCACCACGGCCCGTCCACCTGCCCACGGACAGTGGGCTTATTTCAAGTTTGAGCCAGGATGAAACGCCGGCTCTAAGTACCCTGGTTCAAGTCTGTGGGGGACGTGCTCTCATTTCTCCTGGGTGAGCACTGGGAGGTGGATCGGGCGATCATAGGCCCACGTGCACGGTCAAGAGATTGCCAAGGGCCTGCTCCGGTTCCATGAGCCCTGGCCACACACGTGTGTTGCAAGCACACCACTCACGCTTACTCGCCTTTTCGTTCACCCACTGTGTCTTTCAAAGAGCAAAAGTTTTATTGAATCAACACCGATTTTCCAATATTTTCTTTTTTTTAAATAATTTTCTCATTCCTGAATTGGTATTTTCTGCCCCCCCTTCCTGATCAATCCAGCTAAGAGTTTATCAATTTTATTGATATTCTTATTGATTTCTCTATTATTTTCCTGTTTTCTATTTCACTGACTTCTGCTCTGATCTCTACAATCTACTTTCTTCTTCTGCTTGCTCTGGGTTTAATTTTCTCCTTTTTTTCAAGTTTCTTGCAGTGAAAGCTGAGCTCATTGATTTGAGACTCTTCACTTTCTAATAGAAGCATTTACGGTGATCCATGCACCCCCAGGGACTACATCAGTGGCATCCCACAAATTTTGAAATGTTTTATTCAGTTCCAAATACTTCTTAATTTCCTTTCTGATTTCTTCTTTGACTCCAGGTTATATGGTGTCCAAATACTTGCAGATTTTCCAGAGCCCCTTCTGTTACTAATTTCTGGTTTTATTCCACTGCAGTTGGAGAACATGCTGCACAGTTTGGATTTACTTACACGTCCTCCTGGCCCAGAGTCTGCTCTGTCCGCAAATACCCCGCATGCTCTTGAAAGGAGCATGCCGTCTGCCGTTGCAGGGCGTTCTGTGAGCGTCGGTTGGACGATGGTGTGATTCAGACCTTCCGTGTCTATTTGTTCTGGAATTAATTTTTCTTTAACTGTTTGGTAGAATTCGCCAGGGATGCCACCTGGGCTGGGCTTCTGTCTGTGGAGGTTTGCGTACTATTAATCCCATGTCTTTATGCCGTACTTTATCCAAATCTCCTATTTCCTTTGAGTCCGTTTCAGGGGTTGCCTTCCCCAGGATGTGTCCATCTTCACCTGGGTTATTTTCATGTGCAACTGTTCTTCGTGTTTCCTTATCGTCCTTTTCATTTCTGCAAGGCTGCCAGTCACTGGAGTCCTCTCTTTTTAGCTAGAGGGTTGCCAACATCGTTCACCTTCTCAGAGAACCCGTTCTGGCTTTGCTAATTTTCCCCAGTGCTCTCTTGCTCCCTACTTGGTTTTTCTGTGCTCTCATCTTTGTTACTCTCTGCCTTCTGCCTGCTTCGTGTGAGCTTGCTCTTCTTTTTCTAGCTTCTAAAGGCAGAAGATTGAACTACTGATTTGCGTGGTCTCCCCTTGTTAAGACTTGTGCTTCCCTGAGCGCTGCTTTAGGGGCGTCTCATGGGCTTTGTCATGTCGTGTCTTCCTCCCTGACCCACGTTATCAGGAGGGTCCTGTTCAACTTCCAGACATTTTGAATTTCTCAGATTTCCTTCTGTTATCAGTTTCAAGTTTCATTCCATCACCGAGTCAGAAACACACTGTACAAGTTCAGTCCTTTTCAACGTCCTAGAACCAAGCCGGGTGGCTGCAGGGGGCCTTCCTCCATCCTCGGGACCCGCCAACAGGTCTGTGCGCCATGAGGGCACCTGTTCCGTCGATCTGCATCACTCGTGGACAGGGCAGGAGGCCAGAGGGAGCTTCTGGAGCCTGGAACCTGGAGTCTCACCGTGAGGTGTCATGCCAAGTTTGATGTTTTCTTTTTTTTATTACAGCAGAATATAGTTAAGGCACATCGTAGTGCGTTAAATAGTGTCTCCCAGTCCCTGTGAATGTGACCTCACTTGGCATAGGTTCTGTAAAGATGTGGTTGAGTTAAGGAATTAGGGGAGCCCTAAGTCCACTGGTGAGTGTCCCCAAGAGAGAGGCAGAGGGGGATTGAGACGGAGCGGAGAAGCAGGTGGCTGGGGCCCAGGCAGAGGCCCACCCAAGCAGTGGAAGCTGGAGGGATGGGGGGATCCTCCAGTCCGCAGACACCTCGATTTCACACTTCTGAGGTGACAAGTGTGTTGTCTAAGCCCCCTGGCTTTTGATGGTTTGTTTTGCCAGCCCGGCCACTCCCACACACGTGTCCTCAAGGCAGACTGAGCAGATGGCACTCTGCCCAGACTGTGTCGTCGGTCGAATAAACACATTTCCAAAAGCATCTTTATCCAATTACATCCAATTCTCCACCGTTTACGTAAGAACCGTTGGTGCTGTTTTAATGCTACCGAAGCCCATAAACGTCAGGCAGAGGGTCAGAAGAGGTGGGCTCTGCTCCCAGGGACTAGCTGGCCCACCCTCTGGGGATGCTATCCTGGGGGCTTGCTCAGGCCTTCCTGCCACCACACCCCCCCCCCATGCCCACTTCTCAGACAGGGGTCTCCCTGCTGGACTCTGCCACCATGCCCCCTCCCAGAGCAGGCCTGGCTCCAAGTTGTGCCCCGGAGCCTCTGATGAACAAAAGGGTGGGGGTCATGGCCTGACTGGTTGTCCAGTCCCTCAACTTCTCAGGGCCTCAGGACTGACCAGGCTGAAGGACTAGCCCAGGGGGTGGAGCCAGACCCAGGAATAGAGCCAGACCCCCCAGGGCAGAGCCAGACCCCCAGGAACAGAATCAGATCCCAGGGGCAGGGCTGAGGCTGTTTGGGGGTGTTGCAGAGAGGGCAGGGCTGTGTAGAGCGTGCGTGAGGCCTGGCGGCAGGGGTAAGCTGGAGTGTGTTCTCACCAGCTCACAGCGGCTCATACCAGGCGGTTCTAGGTAGCAAAGGTGCATTGTTGAATTTTCAGGAATTTTGCACCTGGTTTTCCATTGGCAGATTGCAGTTGGCCCTGGTGGGACTTCTTACATGAGAACAACTGGGAAACCAGGGCCTCTCTCCTCCCCATGACCAAGTCCGCAAGGGGGTGCAGAGGGCTTATGGCCTAAGACCCGAATTTCTCCTTTCTGTGGCCTGGACAATGGGGGGGATAGCGAGCTGAGGAAGGCAGAGGGCACTGGGGCGAGCCAGCCCGGGTGGGTGGCAGGGCCCCATGGGACACGCTGTGTTGTATTCTGTTCTAGTTCATTTTTCACTTACAACAGTGCAGATTACGTCGATTCTACTGACCACCCTCACCAGCCCCACCTCGGCACCGCCTCCCACAGGAAGCCCTCCCTGAGCACCCCTTGCAGGGACACCTGCTCACAAGGCCCCAAGAGATCAGGATCACACAGTGACCCAGCTGTCTGACCTGCCCCATGCTGGGTCCCCAGTGACCGTGGACTCCAGACACGCAGCATCTGTGCCCTGAGTTCTCCAGCTGCTTAATAAAGGTCTGTGCCCTAAAAACATGCAGGGTAATGGCGGCACTTCCTCACAGTGCACACGGCAGCCAGAGAGCCCGACGTCTGTGACCTCTGGCGCGGCCGCCGCGAGCCCCGTGCACGTGCTTATGAAGAAGCCATCCGTTACCGTCTATTCCGTGGAGTGCACAGAGGAAGATGGAGCGGCGGCAGGTGCTTTCCACCGTCCACAGCCCCTGGACACGCCGTGAGGGAGGCGTCTCCACCCCGGCGCTGCTGTGGGTTGGGCTGAACAAGGAGACGGCGAGGGGTTGGGGGAGGCTCTGGGTCTGGTCACTGATAGTTAACAAGGAGGCAGACGACACACAGGCCCGGGGCTGCACAAACCAGGGCGGCTTCTACGGAACCCAAATCCGCCATGCGGGTCGGAGGCTGGCCGCACACGCCCGCTCATGGGGCCCAGCTCATGGGGACACAATGACTTCCCCCAGGCCGGCCCCGTCAGGCTCTGTCCCTGAGAACTCTCCCTCCCAGGGCCCCAGGGACTCTCCATATCGACTGTGGGAGAGACAGAGCTTGGACCCCACGTTGTCCAGCTCAGGGGCTGCCTGGGTGGCCCCTGCTCTGCTCTGGGAAGGTGTCTGCTCACCTGGGTGTGTGAAGCAGGGGGTGGGAATGACATCCCCACTGACCTCGCCAGCAGAGCCCGGGCAGGGGCCGTGGACGCGCCGTGGACACCCCATGGACGCATCGTGCAGCCAAGATAAAAGAGCCCTTGTTTCTGGCCACAGGGGGCCCGCTCCTCGGTGAGCTACCGCAGAGACCACACCAGATGAGTCATCTACAGGGTCTGGTTCATTCGTACAGACCAGGAGACCACAGGGGAGAATTGCTGAAGCTGTGACTCCCCGAACGGGTCAGCAGGCTCCTTTGGTTAGGGCTTGGGATGGTTATTCAGAGCAGAGGCCTCACCACCACACAGTGGACAGGAGTGAAGCTGTGTGTGATGCTGGTGAAGCTTGAGCCCCCCCAGGGTGGGGATTTCGACGTTATGATGATGAGGCTGCAGTACCTGTCGGACCCCGATGGTGCGTCTGCGCAGATGCTCAAAGCCTTTCCTCTCCTGTTCCAGCAATTCCTTAGTTTGCTTCTAAAAGATAAAACCGGTAGTTAGGCAAAAGCTTCTAGGAGCTTCCTGAGTTCAGGGGGTCTCACCAGGGACACCCCAAGCCTGGGCGTGGGGCTGGAGTGCAGGGGTGTCCGGGGCCACACGTGAGCCCACTCCTCCCTGTTCTGGGAGGACCCTGGGCAGCGGCAGCCTCGCTACGGCCAGGCCTGCTGGGGGCCGCGGTCAACACTCCCCTGGGCGCGTGGCCTCTATTCCCGGGTGCTTCTCACTGAGCCCCTGTGAGCCCATCAGTGCTGTTTGCCGACCGATTTTAAAAGAACAATGGTGAGTGCCCTGAAGTGCACCTTCATGTTGCCTGTTGGGAATGCATCTTCTTATCCGCGTGTAGGACAGACATTGAGAACGGCACAGGATTTTAGGAATCCTTCACTGTGATTCTTCACAGGTGATCACTCTAAACCCAAGAAAGGAACGCTTTCCCGAGAGGGGTGTGTTTGCTGTTTCACAAAAAGAAAAGAGATGTCAATTAAGCGAGGTGAATTACCAGGTGAATTACCAGCTTCTTTGGTTTATTTTTGTTTATTTAGTGATGCTGCCAGAGGCCTGCTTGCTCGTCACATTTTGTGAGTCGGGGTGCTGACTGCCACACTGCGGTTGGGTTGAGGTTCCATCTGACATGAACCTGCAACTGTGAAGAAATAAGATGCACGTGTGCCTGTGTGTGAGTGTGTGCGGCTGTGCATACGTGTGTGTGTGCAGAAGGGGGTGCATGGGCGGGTGGGACGGGTAGACAGACAGATGAGATGGGGGTGGACAGACAGACGGCAGAGAACAGCTGTCCTGGACACTTCCTTTTCTGTGCCCCCCTGACCTGCTTCGGCCAGCGATGTGTGATCGGCGGCCACACATCCTTCCGGGCACACCTGCAGCCGGGGTCCGTCCCCGGGGGGTCTCCACATCTGGGCCCCGAGGCGCCCGTGGAGCACCAGCAAGAGCCTGCAGCAGAGCCTGCGAGGCCTGGGAGTGGTGTTCGCCGCAGCCCGATTCACGCTCTCGTCACGGACAGAGTCTTGCCGTCACTTCGGGTCTTGGAGGGGGCGGTGCTATCAACACTGACCGCTCACCGGGGGCCCAGCTGCCTGCTCTGCCACTTAGCTGTGCGACCTTGGGGCGTCTCCCGCGCTCGGTGCCTCAGTTTCCCCATCCGTAGAATCGGGGCGGGGCAAGCGGAGCCCCTGCCTGTGGGAAGACAACCAGTGGACGGCGTGCGGGGAGGAGAGCACGGGAGACGCGCGGACGGGGCTCAGTCCGACTCGCGGGCCGTGATTAGCCGGGGCCCCGCCGTCCCGGGGGCCCTGAAGAGGCCCGCCTTTGGCTGTTCATTTTCTTACAATGGGCTGTTTGTACAAATGTGTGCTCGGAAATGCCGTCAAAATTCCTGAGGATAAGATCAGCCTCCAAGGCCTCAGGGAACGAGCAGCCGTTCTGCGCCCCGGCCCCCCCACCTCTCTGGCCCCTGACCCCGACGCCAGCCCCTCGGTGGGAGCGCGTGGCTATCAGTGGCCTGCTGCGGCTTTTCCAGGCCTTCTCTGTCGCGCTGTGTGAGAAACCAGCTGTGCTCTGCTCAGCCACGAGACGTGAACTGCCTTCAAATGTCGGTCAAACCGGAACCACCAACCCCGAGACCTGCAGGCTACTGGCTGCACCATAAGGACCCAGAAATTCAGGGTCACGTTGGCTTGTTGTTGCCAAAACGTCATCCAGGCCCTCGTGCAGGGTTTTCTTCACGCTCTGGGCACAGCTGCTGCCCACGTGGGCCAGGCGGGAGCCGGCGGCCGGGCCTGGCTGTGCGGCCGACCAGGCTGGGAGGGCTCAGCAGGCAGCGGAGGGGACGAGCCGGCTCGGGCCAGGCTTCCGTCCTTCAGAGGAATGGATGCTGCCGCTCGGTGGCTCGGTGGTGCTCGGGGCCACGGCCCCACTGCTGACCCCTGCGGGGGCCGGGTCCTGTCTTCCCGTCACAATGCAGAAGTGCCCGGGGATCTGTGCTTTCTGTCACTCAGAGCGAGCCCCTTCTCAGGGTCACGTCCTCACGAAGCCCGGCCGGCACCAGGGTCTCATTCCCTCCACCTCTACCCTCCGCTTTTCTCAGAAAGCACCTGCCCTGCCAGGCGAGGACCCCTGGCCCAAGGCGACGCAGCTTCTCCCTGCAGCCGGCGTCTCCCGTCGGCTGCCAACGTCTGAGGAACACTTGCTGGCCGAGCTGCGTCTCCCCTGGACCCTGTCCCTGGTGCTTCGTCCACAGGAGCCCCAGCCCAGCAGCCCTGTGCCCCCAGCTCCACCCCCACCTGCTCGCCGCGGGTGAGGGCCAGTCGTGCAGGGACGCATGGCCTGTGGGGCAGGGCAGGTCACGCGTTCTCAGCGCCGTCTCTGTGCTGCAGTGTGGGCCCACGTGGGGCAGACCGGGGGCGCACACAGGGAGACGGGAGGGACTCCATCTCTCTCGGGAACGCCCAGAAGTCGCCAGGACCACATGACTCGGCTCTGTAGTCGTGAAAGATTTGTCTTCACTGGTTTTTAAAAATGCACGAAGAGAGAAGTAAGACACAATCCAGTTCTGACGTGGCCGAGTAGTCCTTTCCTTACCAAGCCACTTTCCAGGACAGAGGCCATAGCTTGTCCGGGGGGGGGGGGGGGACGCAGTCACAGTTCGTAAAGCTGCACTAGCGCCAGCCCGTGACACGCGAGCCTGGTTCGCATGGGCTTTGTTTGCTTCACTCGATAGCTGTAGTTCCGACAGATTGTGCACGGCTTAGTTTTTGGTTAGTCAAGTTATATTCTTTTTTTTTTTTTTTTTTAAAGATTTTATTTATTTATTTGAGAGAGAGAGAGAGCGCAAGAGGGGGTAGGGTCAGAGGGAGAAGCAGACTCCCTGCCGAGCAGGGAGCCCGATGTGGGACTCGATCCCGGGACTCCGGGATCATGACCTGAGCCGAAGGCAGTCGCTTAACCAACTGAGCCACCCAGGCGCCCTGTCAAGTTATATTCTAAGTATGTTCCCTGGAGGAGCGTTCTATCTAAAAGGAGCTCGCGGTCCTTGCTGCGGGAGGTCACGAGAGTGCAGCATAGCGAACAGACTTCCGCGGTGACCCACCAAGGCTGCGTGCACCCCAGGCTTGCCTGACGCCCTACAGCCCCCAGCAGGGCTGGTCCAGAGATGCCAAGTGAAACGAGCACGCTCTGACCGGGGTCCCGTTTCCCCAATCTCAGGGCTGTTTCAGACACGCCCTCGTCCAGACGGCACTCTGACCCCAGAACATAATGCAGTCACCCGTCTCGGGCCAGGCACCAGGAGTGAGGCGGACACACACGTGTGCACACAGGTGAACACGCTTGCACACACCTGCATGCGTACACGCAGAGGTGAACACACACGCACGTGCACAAGCCGGCACGTACAGGTGTATGCACACGTGCACATCCACACACGCACGCACACTCACGCAGTGCCCCTGCCCTGTGCACACGCAGCACACTCAGCCGCACGCTCAGAGGTGTGTGCACACTCACACGTGCACAGGTGTCCTCAGCCCCGGCATTTCCTAGTCTGTTCGCTTCTACAGCTTTCCTGTTTCAAGGCCGTAACATGAATGGAGTCCTCTGTGCGACCTTTGCGGACTGGCTTTTATCACGAAGCATGATTCCCGGCAGATTCACCCGGGTGGTCCGCGGTTCTGGCGTCTCGGCTTGTTGAACCGCCCCCTTGCTGAGGAGCATCCAGGCTGTTTCCACACTCTGGCTATTATGGGTAAAAGTGTTATCTCGGGGCGCCTGGGTGGCTCAGTCGGTTAAGCGTCTGCCTTCGGCCCAGGTCAGGATCTCAGCAGCCCCGCATCGGGCTCCCTGCTCAGCCAGGAGCCTGCTTCTCCCTCTGCCCCTCCCGCCCCCCGCTTGTGCTCTCTCTCTCTCTCTGTGTCAAATAAATAAATAAAATCTTTAAAACAGAAGTGTTATATTATCCGTGTATGGGTTTTTCTGTGAAGGAAACTCATTTCTCTGGGATGAGGGCCTGGGTGCAGGTATGAGTCCTACACTAACCGCACGTTCAATGCTTTAGGAAACCGCCACGTTGTCTCCCAGCGCCCGGCCACGGCTCACGGCCGCGTGATGAGCCAGTTTCTCCGCACCTGCCAGCACGGGCATGTTCTCCTTCAGCCGCTCCGACAGGTTGTGGCTTTAATGTGCGTTTTCCTGGTGGCTCCCGACGCTGGACGCCTTCCGTGTGCTGATTGGGCTTCTGTATTCCTTTTGCCGAAAGCCCTGCCGTGACTCTGCTCATCTTATAATTGGATTGTCTGTTTTTACGCTGACTTTTAAGAGTTCTTTGGTCTACGTACTAGTCCGCTGTCGGATGTGGGCTTGTAAATCCTCCCGGTCGGCAATTTCTGCCCCCCTCCAGTCATCAAGTCTCTCACAGAGCAGATGTTTTTATTATAATGAAATCCAAATTATCAATTTTCCTTTCATGGGTCTGGCCTTGGGTGTCAAGTCTAAGAACTGTTTGTCCAGCCCTAGATATAAAAAATATCAAGTATTTTCTCCTGTTTTTTTCCTAAAAGCTTTACAGTTTTCTGCTTCACATTTATGTCCATGATGCATTTGGATTTAACTTTCGTTTAAGGTGAGAGGCTTAGAGCAAGACTTAGGGGAGCAGGTTCCTGTGAAGGTCGGGCTGCCCCACGGCAGGTCCCCCAGGAGGGAGCCCCATCTGTGGCCTATCACCCAGAGGACCCCTTCTGGGGGGGACAGGGGGCCTCGCAGCAGCTGAGCCCACAGACAGGAGGCCTGGCACAGGTCTCCACAGCATCCACCACTGTGTCCCAGGCCGTCCCCAGGTCAGTTGGGATCTGCTTTGGTGCAGATTGTGAGGGATTGGGGTTCTGCATGAAGGAACATTATTTCTGATTTAAAATTTGGAACTGTGATTAATTGCATAAAGAATGAGCCAGTCCCAAACCTTGGAGGGTGGGTGGGCAGACAGAAGCAGCGGCCAGCCGCCCCGAAGCTCGGGTGACTGTGTGGGAGCCCAGAGTGGCTGGGCCGTTCAGCGTTCCGGAGGCACCGTCTAACCGTAGAGAGGAGCGGGCAGGTGATGGACAGGATGCCACGGCTTCTGTGGGGAGGATCGCCCCTGACCGATCCAGATGGATTTGTCCAGGGTACTGTGTGTGCAAAGATGGGGGCCAGCACTTGACAACACGGTCCCAAGACCTTGAGCCAGGGAGGCCCTCTGACCCCGGCAGAACGCTTGGTCCAGACTGGACAGGGGACCGGCGTGGGGGAGCCTGTGGTCACCCAGACCTAGCTGCGTCTCCAGGCCTGCTGCCCTGTGGCCGTGGGCAGGGGGCCCTGGGCCTCGCCCGTTCCCCATGATGGGTGGCCCTGCGGCCTGGTCCCCACGGGCAGAGGCCCTTGTGGTCAGCTCTGCCTGGCTTCTGTCCAGGATCCTGCATGTCTGTCACCAGCAGCGCAGCCGTCCCGGCAGAGACCCCAGGGGCGGGAAGGGCAGCAGGATGCATTCTCCAGGAGCAGGTGATAGGGCTGAAGCTCTCAGAACAAACAGCAGGCCGGGACCCAGAACCTTGTCAGATTAAATGTCACAGGAAAGAGGCCTCCGTGTGCTCTGCAGAGAGAACGAGAGGTCAGGGCACAGCTGGGTCGGGATGGCCTGGACGTCTCTGGCCCTCTGATGCCCGGCTCCCACCGGCCCCCTTCCTTCTCTTAGGTCGTTCAAGCGTGCATGGGTGGATTTCCACTGTGCTCAGAGCTCGACAAAAAGAACACAGCCTTCGAAACGATGATAAATCACCTGACTCCATCATTATCATATTTGGGAAAGGATTGAGAAAAGTTCATCGTGATACAAAAGCACAGACAATCCTCTGGAAATGGGCCGGTCCCGTGCTCTGTCTGGATGTCTGGGCTGCAGAACGATGAAGGCAGAGTCGGTGTCCAGGACAGGATGGGAAAGGCTTTCTGACTGAGTTGAGGAGTCAGAAATTCTTTGGTAGCTTTATTATAATCGCAACAAGAGCTAATGTGTTGCACACACAATAGCATTTCAACATTCCTTACAAAAGAAAGCAGCATAATTTTATCACGAGAATGAACAAATGCTTTTCTCACCTTTTGCATCTACGTATATTCTCTGCCCACACTGACGGGGGGCCGGGGAACCCCGTGCCCGCCGCATGACCTGGGCCCATGCAGGGCCACAGCTGGGCAGGGGGCGCTCAGGGATGGAACCGATTGTTTCTGCGAATATTGCCAACAGTACTCCAGCCACGGGCTCCTGCTTCGTGGCCACCACCCCCGTGGACACTCTGGGCTCCTCCTCCCCCCTCCCTGGAGCGTTTCTGAGACACCTGGCTCTTCCCAGCTTCAATTTAAAGACTGTCAAACTGTTTGGTGTTCAATGACAATGTGTCCATCCCTGTGCTGTCACATGGTTCACTGCCCTGAGCGTCCTCCCTGCTCCCCCAGCCCTGGCGACCGCTGATCCTCTTCCGTCTGCAGAGTTTTGCTTCCTGCAGAACGTCATGCATGTGGCATCACGCAGTGGGTGGGCTTTTCATTCTAGCTTCTCTCACTTCATTCCATGCACGTCAGGGTCCTCCCTGTCTTTTCACGGCTGAGAGCTCACTTCCTTTATCCCCAGTAATACCCCACTGACTAGATGGACCACAGTGCACCCACCCATCACCCCCTGGAGGACTTCTCAGTGCATCTACCCATCACCCCCTGAAGGACATCTCAGTGCACCTACCCATCACC
>NW_022590360.1:0-15882 GCF_004348235.1 Phoca vitulina | reverse complement strand
TGGTGATGATGGTGATGGTGGTGGTGATCATGGTGATGGTGGTGATCGTGGCGGTAGAGATCATGGTGGTGATGATGATGATGGTGGTGGTGGTGATCATAATGGTGGGGGCCATGGTGACAGTGGGGATGGTGGCAGCAGACACTTCCTAAGAACTCCCACATGCCCTACTGTGTTATTAGCCCTTGGCACACTCCATGTCTGGTTGGCAATGCTGTGGTCGTCTCTTTGAAGGCTAACCAGAGGTGGGTCTGCAGTTCTGCGCCAGAGCCAATGCAACCCACAGCGAGTCAGCTTCTGGGCTCTTTTCACTCTGTAGCTGTGAAGCCCTGGTGATTGACAGACTCGAGCCTCATGACAATGACATGTGGCCTTAGCATCATCGACCATTGATGGTGCTGTTCCTGTGGACCTTGACGCTCTGGGCTCAGGGTGCTGCTCCCCTTACCATTGTCAGGACAGGGCAGGATGTGCCGGCTGAAAAGGGGAGTGGGCAGCAGGACTGAGGCCTGTCTAGGCCATGGCCTTGAGCCTCTGGGTTCCCCTCCCATGTGTCTATTCTTGTCCATTCCTGGGAAGGAGAGTATGAGGACTTATTCCTGGCTGACGCTTCCCCAGTTCTGGGCCCAGGTCCCTGCCTGGCCAGATTGGCAGTGTGGAGCCCGAGGCACTCGGGGTGGTCACTAGTGGTGCCTGGGCAGCCCTGGAGGACGAGGACGAACCTCTGCATGAGGGGGCAGAGCCGAGAGGGGAGGTGACAGCAGCGTTCTAGCCAATGGCCAGCTGGACAAGCTGCGTGCTAAGAGCAGACGGGACCTCGAGTGTGTGTGCGGTGTTCCCTTCCATGGTCCCAGGCCCACCAGGCAGAGCACCCCGCTCACAGGCAGCCTGTGCATGCACACTCTCTCCACAGAGGGCCGGATTGTGCTGGAATTACCCACAGGAGGCGGCCACAGGTTAATGCCTGGAGTGACAGCCCTGAACATCCCACGGCCATCCCGACACAGCATGGTTGCAGGGATGAGGATGTCCCCGGGGCCACGGGGACTGTAGGCCGTCTGTCTGCCTGAGTCTGTCATTCCACGCTTGGTGACGCTGCCTTTACGTACCCACGTCGCCCCACGCGGCTTCACGGATTATGCTCCACGTGCTTTAAGGCCCTTGCTATGAAAATCAACATGGTTAATTGAAACCACTGTGGACTAATAAGGTACATTCTTTCTTAATCTCAAGAGAGCGTGGCTGTTCTGAGGTGTTTTATGGCTTCTGGTTGCCAGGAAACTGGAGGGAGAAGCAGGTGTCTTCGCCCCTTTTCTGTACTTCCGACAGAAAGGTCCTGCGTCTCTGTCCCCCGATGTCCAGCCAGGGTCCTCACCCTGCTCCGGCGTCAGAGCCCGCCTCTGTCCCAGTGGCGCCCGCCCACTCCTCCTGCCCCTCCCTTGCCTCGTCATTACTATCTTACAATTTCCGGGATGACTTCCTCGACCCAGCTTGGGCAGCAGTCTGTTTTCACGCGTAGGAGATTGAGCTCATTGTTGCTGCTGACCCAGAGGTGGGACGAGCTCCCCAGCCTGGGCCCAGGGGCGGGAGAGGCGGCGAGACCGACCGCTGGACCGAGCGCCATCAGCACCGTCCTGGTTTTGTGACCAAGAAGGAATGGCTTGTTGAAGTTTGCATCCTGCTCTGGCTGTTGTTGGCCCAGCCCCCATCACCCCCTGCTTCCAGCCCTTCATCCGCCCCAGGCAGCGCGTCGGCCGTGTCCCTCACCCGAGCCCCTGCAGCCGCTAATCTGCTTTCTCTCTGTGGACTCGCCTTTTCTGGACATGTCACATCCGTGGGACAATCAACACACGGCCTTCGGTCTGCATTCTCTCGCTGAGCATCGGGTGTCCGCGCCTCGCTCCTGTTCATGGCGCTCCCGTGTCCGCATGGACCATCTGCTGGTGGACACTGGCTGGTTCCCACCTTCTGCTCATCACGCTGCAGTGAGCGTCCACACGCAACGTTCCGCTTGGACACTCGTCTTCAGCTCCTGGGGTGTGACGACGCAGGACAGACAATGCGGGCGGAAGCTCCACGCTCTGCTCTCGGGGGCCTCTTACTGGATTGTGTGCCCTTGGGGGTCTATACGAGGCGCACTCATCCATCATCTGATATTTAGAATAAGGCTTAGCAAAGCGCAGCTGAGCGGCTGGTTGGCTGTCCTTTGATGTGAAGATTCACACCGTTTGAAAAATTTCTTTGCTGAATCTCAAGGTAGATCAGGCAAGCAGCTGCCTCCATTTAAATACATCTTGGGCTTGAGTGGTTTTGTATTTATAAAATAAATGACTTCTGTGGTTTTTTAAATTAAAAATCTTAACAAACGTTACACTGAGATGAACACAATTAGGTGAGGCCCTCTAAATAATAAAATGTCTCTTGGGTATAAAAATAAAACCAGAGCACTTGGCGGGGGAGGGGTTGTTACCGCGGCAGAAGCATGCCCGCGGAGACGGCCGGCCGCCGACCGTCGGCTCCCAGCTGGGCTGGGCGTGGGGTCCTGGTTTATAACAAGTGCAGAGAAGTAGCCTCACACACGGAGTCCTCTGCAGCTGGCGGGCTTCTGTTGTCTTTACCTCCTCAAGGGACCAAAGGAGTCCTGTGGGCTGCATCTGGGCTTCTCTGATGTCTCAGATCTCTACGCAGACGCTCTCAGTCCAAGGGCCACGTCGGTGTCCCTGACCTTCCCGGCTGTCAGCGAGCAGCACCTTTCCTCTCAGAGAAGCTAGGTGCTCTTGCTCTGGGCGGGGCCCACATGGGCAGAGGGGGGTCCCTGTCGTGGGGACTCTCTGGGCTCACGTGGCACGGAGGGCTGGTGCTGGCTGAGGCCGGTCTGACAGTCCCAGCAGAGGCCACCTTTGGCCCAGGACATCAGAAGGGAGCCAGTGGGCTAATCCAGGCCATACCAGCCCGGGCTTCGCTCAGTGAGCACCGCCCAGCATTGGTCAGCATCTGCATGTCCACTGCCTCCCACGTGCTCCCAAAGGCCTTCTGTTCTGACGCTGGCCGCTGCAGGGCGAGCCGGTCAGCTTTGGGGGCTGACCTCTAAACCGGCCAGATGTGAGCTCAGGCTGGGGGGCAGGGGGCCTTCAGGCCTGGGTTAGACAGCCAGGGCATGGGTCACACAGATCTTCAGTCCCCGCTAAAGAGACACTGGGTGTCCCCATCCTGGGAGTCCCTCTGCATCCCGACTGCATGGCCTGCCACCAGGTGTCTCCTGGCCGGCGCAGGGCTTCAGGACATCACATCACTGAGAACTTGCCTTGAACAGGGGGGCACACAGGGTGGCCTGCACCCAGATGGGGCCTGTCAGGGTTGGGGTGCAGAGGGGATCAGGAAGCAGGGCCTTGGGGGGTGAGGAGGCTAAATCGGGGCATCCTAGGGGCCTCTTGTGCATGACCCCATACTCGGGCTGCGTGGAGAGGCTTGCCTCCCACCCCACAGGCCTGGTACGAGCAGCGGGTATAGACCATGGGGTCCAGCCCGCAGGTGTGGCTGGCCTTGGTGTCCCAGAAGGGGGACTGGCCCATCCGAGTCTTGGCAGGCGCCAGGTCTCAGAACCTCAGCTTCCAGGTCTGAGCAGGTCCTATGCACCTGCGAGCCCAGCTGTGCTGGTGGAAGGGGCTGCTCATCCAATCCAGGCCACCAGGCCCACCGAGCCAGCCACCTGCTCTGTCCCCAGAGCTGATGCTCAGAGGAGGGGCTGATGGTGCAGTGGCCCTCCCACCTCGCTCCAGTACCAGGGTGCTCATTCTGATGTCGAGGGTCCTGTTTCCTCCTGGACCAGTGGGTTCTCCATGCAGGAGGTGGACTCGGGTGCCCAGTGCCCAGCGACCAGCCCCGCCTCGGCCACGGCCGGAGGGTGAGCAGAGGGGCTGGGAAAAGGGAGCCCGGTCTGCAGGTGTCTGGGGCACAAGTCCAGTGGCATCTTCAGACCCCATGGCCTCAGTCCCTGCAGATAGATGTGTGGCCACAGGCTGGGGCTTGGAAGGAGGGGCGGTGGGGGCAGTCCCAGTGCCAGGCTGAGGGCTAGCGGGTGAGGTTGGGTCTCAACCACAGACGGGAGACTTGCTTGCAGCCTCTGGGGTCTTTCCTCCTTGATTACTAAATGCGTCCACAAGATTTTATTCACAAAGACGGCTGAGCGCTAAGTTGGGCCACAGGGCCTCCGGGCGTGTCCCTCGAAGACCTTTACTTCCAGATGTGGTCTCCTTTGCTTTGGGAGTTTCGCTCTTTCCCGTTGGGAGCCTGTGGGATGCCACGCATGGACCTCGATTCATGGGCCCGGTTCTGAGAACACCCCAGGGCCGTCGGGGCGGAAGGTGCTGCTTCTGACCTGTAGCTGAGTCTTGCCTGCGTAGGACTTGAGGTACGTGGAGCGCCCAGAGCAGGTCTCAGGGACCGTCCGTGCAGGAGGGAGCACCTGGAGCGCCTGCTCTTGTTGCTCTGGACACGGACGCACCACGGCCCGTCCACCTGCCCACGGACAGTGGGCTTATTTCAAGTTTGAGCCAGGATGAAACGCCGGCTCTAAGTACCCTGGTTCAAGTCTGTGGGGGACGTGCTCTCATTTCTCCTGGGTGAGCACTGGGAGGTGGATCGGGCGATCATAGGCCCACGTGCACGGTCAAGAGATTGCCAAGGGCCTGCTCCGGTTCCATGAGCCCTGGCCACACACGTGTGTTGCAAGCACACCACTCACGCTTACTCGCCTTTTCGTTCACCCACTGTGTCTTTCAAAGAGCAAAAGTTTTATTGAATCAACACCGATTTTCCAATATTTTCTTTTTTTTAAATAATTTTCTCATTCCTGAATTGGTATTTTCTGCCCCCCCTTCCTGATCAATCCAGCTAAGAGTTTATCAATTTTATTGATATTCTTATTGATTTCTCTATTATTTTCCTGTTTTCTATTTCACTGACTTCTGCTCTGATCTCTACAATCTACTTTCTTCTTCTGCTTGCTCTGGGTTTAATTTTCTCCTTTTTTTCAAGTTTCTTGCAGTGAAAGCTGAGCTCATTGATTTGAGACTCTTCACTTTCTAATAGAAGCATTTACGGTGATCCATGCACCCCCAGGGACTACATCAGTGGCATCCCACAAATTTTGAAATGTTTTATTCAGTTCCAAATACTTCTTAATTTCCTTTCTGATTTCTTCTTTGACTCCAGGTTATATGGTGTCCAAATACTTGCAGATTTTCCAGAGCCCCTTCTGTTACTAATTTCTGGTTTTATTCCACTGCAGTTGGAGAACATGCTGCACAGTTTGGATTTACTTACACGTCCTCCTGGCCCAGAGTCTGCTCTGTCCGCAAATACCCCGCATGCTCTTGAAAGGAGCATGCCGTCTGCCGTTGCAGGGCGTTCTGTGAGCGTCGGTTGGACGATGGTGTGATTCAGACCTTCCGTGTCTATTTGTTCTGGAATTAATTTTTCTTTAACTGTTTGGTAGAATTCGCCAGGGATGCCACCTGGGCTGGGCTTCTGTCTGTGGAGGTTTGCGTACTATTAATCCCATGTCTTTATGCCGTACTTTATCCAAATCTCCTATTTCCTTTGAGTCCGTTTCAGGGGTTGCCTTCCCCAGGATGTGTCCATCTTCACCTGGGTTATTTTCATGTGCAACTGTTCTTCGTGTTTCCTTATCGTCCTTTTCATTTCTGCAAGGCTGCCAGTCACTGGAGTCCTCTCTTTTTAGCTAGAGGGTTGCCAACATCGTTCACCTTCTCAGAGAACCCGTTCTGGCTTTGCTAATTTTCCCCAGTGCTCTCTTGCTCCCTACTTGGTTTTTCTGTGCTCTCATCTTTGTTACTCTCTGCCTTCTGCCTGCTTCGTGTGAGCTTGCTCTTCTTTTTCTAGCTTCTAAAGGCAGAAGATTGAACTACTGATTTGCGTGGTCTCCCCTTGTTAAGACTTGTGCTTCCCTGAGCGCTGCTTTAGGGGCGTCTCATGGGCTTTGTCATGTCGTGTCTTCCTCCCTGACCCACGTTATCAGGAGGGTCCTGTTCAACTTCCAGACATTTTGAATTTCTCAGATTTCCTTCTGTTATCAGTTTCAAGTTTCATTCCATCACCGAGTCAGAAACACACTGTACAAGTTCAGTCCTTTTCAACGTCCTAGAACCAAGCCGGGTGGCTGCAGGGGGCCTTCCTCCATCCTCGGGACCCGCCAACAGGTCTGTGCGCCATGAGGGCACCTGTTCCGTCGATCTGCATCACTCGTGGACAGGGCAGGAGGCCAGAGGGAGCTTCTGGAGCCTGGAACCTGGAGTCTCACCGTGAGGTGTCATGCCAAGTTTGATGTTTTCTTTTTTTTATTACAGCAGAATATAGTTAAGGCACATCGTAGTGCGTTAAATAGTGTCTCCCAGTCCCTGTGAATGTGACCTCACTTGGCATAGGTTCTGTAAAGATGTGGTTGAGTTAAGGAATTAGGGGAGCCCTAAGTCCACTGGTGAGTGTCCCCAAGAGAGAGGCAGAGGGGGATTGAGACGGAGCGGAGAAGCAGGTGGCTGGGGCCCAGGCAGAGGCCCACCCAAGCAGTGGAAGCTGGAGGGATGGGGGGATCCTCCAGTCCGCAGACACCTCGATTTCACACTTCTGAGGTGACAAGTGTGTTGTCTAAGCCCCCTGGCTTTTGATGGTTTGTTTTGCCAGCCCGGCCACTCCCACACACGTGTCCTCAAGGCAGACTGAGCAGATGGCACTCTGCCCAGACTGTGTCGTCGGTCGAATAAACACATTTCCAAAAGCATCTTTATCCAATTACATCCAATTCTCCACCGTTTACGTAAGAACCGTTGGTGCTGTTTTAATGCTACCGAAGCCCATAAACGTCAGGCAGAGGGTCAGAAGAGGTGGGCTCTGCTCCCAGGGACTAGCTGGCCCACCCTCTGGGGATGCTATCCTGGGGGCTTGCTCAGGCCTTCCTGCCACCACACCCCCCCCCCATGCCCACTTCTCAGACAGGGGTCTCCCTGCTGGACTCTGCCACCATGCCCCCTCCCAGAGCAGGCCTGGCTCCAAGTTGTGCCCCGGAGCCTCTGATGAACAAAAGGGTGGGGGTCATGGCCTGACTGGTTGTCCAGTCCCTCAACTTCTCAGGGCCTCAGGACTGACCAGGCTGAAGGACTAGCCCAGGGGGTGGAGCCAGACCCAGGAATAGAGCCAGACCCCCCAGGGCAGAGCCAGACCCCCAGGAACAGAATCAGATCCCAGGGGCAGGGCTGAGGCTGTTTGGGGGTGTTGCAGAGAGGGCAGGGCTGTGTAGAGCGTGCGTGAGGCCTGGCGGCAGGGGTAAGCTGGAGTGTGTTCTCACCAGCTCACAGCGGCTCATACCAGGCGGTTCTAGGTAGCAAAGGTGCATTGTTGAATTTTCAGGAATTTTGCACCTGGTTTTCCATTGGCAGATTGCAGTTGGCCCTGGTGGGACTTCTTACATGAGAACAACTGGGAAACCAGGGCCTCTCTCCTCCCCATGACCAAGTCCGCAAGGGGGTGCAGAGGGCTTATGGCCTAAGACCCGAATTTCTCCTTTCTGTGGCCTGGACAATGGGGGGGATAGCGAGCTGAGGAAGGCAGAGGGCACTGGGGCGAGCCAGCCCGGGTGGGTGGCAGGGCCCCATGGGACACGCTGTGTTGTATTCTGTTCTAGTTCATTTTTCACTTACAACAGTGCAGATTACGTCGATTCTACTGACCACCCTCACCAGCCCCACCTCGGCACCGCCTCCCACAGGAAGCCCTCCCTGAGCACCCCTTGCAGGGACACCTGCTCACAAGGCCCCAAGAGATCAGGATCACACAGTGACCCAGCTGTCTGACCTGCCCCATGCTGGGTCCCCAGTGACCGTGGACTCCAGACACGCAGCATCTGTGCCCTGAGTTCTCCAGCTGCTTAATAAAGGTCTGTGCCCTAAAAACATGCAGGGTAATGGCGGCACTTCCTCACAGTGCACACGGCAGCCAGAGAGCCCGACGTCTGTGACCTCTGGCGCGGCCGCCGCGAGCCCCGTGCACGTGCTTATGAAGAAGCCATCCGTTACCGTCTATTCCGTGGAGTGCACAGAGGAAGATGGAGCGGCGGCAGGTGCTTTCCACCGTCCACAGCCCCTGGACACGCCGTGAGGGAGGCGTCTCCACCCCGGCGCTGCTGTGGGTTGGGCTGAACAAGGAGACGGCGAGGGGTTGGGGGAGGCTCTGGGTCTGGTCACTGATAGTTAACAAGGAGGCAGACGACACACAGGCCCGGGGCTGCACAAACCAGGGCGGCTTCTACGGAACCCAAATCCGCCATGCGGGTCGGAGGCTGGCCGCACACGCCCGCTCATGGGGCCCAGCTCATGGGGACACAATGACTTCCCCCAGGCCGGCCCCGTCAGGCTCTGTCCCTGAGAACTCTCCCTCCCAGGGCCCCAGGGACTCTCCATATCGACTGTGGGAGAGACAGAGCTTGGACCCCACGTTGTCCAGCTCAGGGGCTGCCTGGGTGGCCCCTGCTCTGCTCTGGGAAGGTGTCTGCTCACCTGGGTGTGTGAAGCAGGGGGTGGGAATGACATCCCCACTGACCTCGCCAGCAGAGCCCGGGCAGGGGCCGTGGACGCGCCGTGGACACCCCATGGACGCATCGTGCAGCCAAGATAAAAGAGCCCTTGTTTCTGGCCACAGGGGGCCCGCTCCTCGGTGAGCTACCGCAGAGACCACACCAGATGAGTCATCTACAGGGTCTGGTTCATTCGTACAGACCAGGAGACCACAGGGGAGAATTGCTGAAGCTGTGACTCCCCGAACGGGTCAGCAGGCTCCTTTGGTTAGGGCTTGGGATGGTTATTCAGAGCAGAGGCCTCACCACCACACAGTGGACAGGAGTGAAGCTGTGTGTGATGCTGGTGAAGCTTGAGCCCCCCCCAGGGTGGGGATTTCGACGTTATGATGATGAGGCTGCAGTACCTGTCGGACCCCGATGGTGCGTCTGCGCAGATGCTCAAAGCCTTTCCTCTCCTGTTCCAGCAATTCCTTAGTTTGCTTCTAAAAGATAAAACCGGTAGTTAGGCAAAAGCTTCTAGGAGCTTCCTGAGTTCAGGGGGTCTCACCAGGGACACCCCAAGCCTGGGCGTGGGGCTGGAGTGCAGGGGTGTCCGGGGCCACACGTGAGCCCACTCCTCCCTGTTCTGGGAGGACCCTGGGCAGCGGCAGCCTCGCTACGGCCAGGCCTGCTGGGGGCCGCGGTCAACACTCCCCTGGGCGCGTGGCCTCTATTCCCGGGTGCTTCTCACTGAGCCCCTGTGAGCCCATCAGTGCTGTTTGCCGACCGATTTTAAAAGAACAATGGTGAGTGCCCTGAAGTGCACCTTCATGTTGCCTGTTGGGAATGCATCTTCTTATCCGCGTGTAGGACAGACATTGAGAACGGCACAGGATTTTAGGAATCCTTCACTGTGATTCTTCACAGGTGATCACTCTAAACCCAAGAAAGGAACGCTTTCCCGAGAGGGGTGTGTTTGCTGTTTCACAAAAAGAAAAGAGATGTCAATTAAGCGAGGTGAATTACCAGGTGAATTACCAGCTTCTTTGGTTTATTTTTGTTTATTTAGTGATGCTGCCAGAGGCCTGCTTGCTCGTCACATTTTGTGAGTCGGGGTGCTGACTGCCACACTGCGGTTGGGTTGAGGTTCCATCTGACATGAACCTGCAACTGTGAAGAAATAAGATGCACGTGTGCCTGTGTGTGAGTGTGTGCGGCTGTGCATACGTGTGTGTGTGCAGAAGGGGGTGCATGGGCGGGTGGGACGGGTAGACAGACAGATGAGATGGGGGTGGACAGACAGACGGCAGAGAACAGCTGTCCTGGACACTTCCTTTTCTGTGCCCCCCTGACCTGCTTCGGCCAGCGATGTGTGATCGGCGGCCACACATCCTTCCGGGCACACCTGCAGCCGGGGTCCGTCCCCGGGGGGTCTCCACATCTGGGCCCCGAGGCGCCCGTGGAGCACCAGCAAGAGCCTGCAGCAGAGCCTGCGAGGCCTGGGAGTGGTGTTCGCCGCAGCCCGATTCACGCTCTCGTCACGGACAGAGTCTTGCCGTCACTTCGGGTCTTGGAGGGGGCGGTGCTATCAACACTGACCGCTCACCGGGGGCCCAGCTGCCTGCTCTGCCACTTAGCTGTGCGACCTTGGGGCGTCTCCCGCGCTCGGTGCCTCAGTTTCCCCATCCGTAGAATCGGGGCGGGGCAAGCGGAGCCCCTGCCTGTGGGAAGACAACCAGTGGACGGCGTGCGGGGAGGAGAGCACGGGAGACGCGCGGACGGGGCTCAGTCCGACTCGCGGGCCGTGATTAGCCGGGGCCCCGCCGTCCCGGGGGCCCTGAAGAGGCCCGCCTTTGGCTGTTCATTTTCTTACAATGGGCTGTTTGTACAAATGTGTGCTCGGAAATGCCGTCAAAATTCCTGAGGATAAGATCAGCCTCCAAGGCCTCAGGGAACGAGCAGCCGTTCTGCGCCCCGGCCCCCCCACCTCTCTGGCCCCTGACCCCGACGCCAGCCCCTCGGTGGGAGCGCGTGGCTATCAGTGGCCTGCTGCGGCTTTTCCAGGCCTTCTCTGTCGCGCTGTGTGAGAAACCAGCTGTGCTCTGCTCAGCCACGAGACGTGAACTGCCTTCAAATGTCGGTCAAACCGGAACCACCAACCCCGAGACCTGCAGGCTACTGGCTGCACCATAAGGACCCAGAAATTCAGGGTCACGTTGGCTTGTTGTTGCCAAAACGTCATCCAGGCCCTCGTGCAGGGTTTTCTTCACGCTCTGGGCACAGCTGCTGCCCACGTGGGCCAGGCGGGAGCCGGCGGCCGGGCCTGGCTGTGCGGCCGACCAGGCTGGGAGGGCTCAGCAGGCAGCGGAGGGGACGAGCCGGCTCGGGCCAGGCTTCCGTCCTTCAGAGGAATGGATGCTGCCGCTCGGTGGCTCGGTGGTGCTCGGGGCCACGGCCCCACTGCTGACCCCTGCGGGGGCCGGGTCCTGTCTTCCCGTCACAATGCAGAAGTGCCCGGGGATCTGTGCTTTCTGTCACTCAGAGCGAGCCCCTTCTCAGGGTCACGTCCTCACGAAGCCCGGCCGGCACCAGGGTCTCATTCCCTCCACCTCTACCCTCCGCTTTTCTCAGAAAGCACCTGCCCTGCCAGGCGAGGACCCCTGGCCCAAGGCGACGCAGCTTCTCCCTGCAGCCGGCGTCTCCCGTCGGCTGCCAACGTCTGAGGAACACTTGCTGGCCGAGCTGCGTCTCCCCTGGACCCTGTCCCTGGTGCTTCGTCCACAGGAGCCCCAGCCCAGCAGCCCTGTGCCCCCAGCTCCACCCCCACCTGCTCGCCGCGGGTGAGGGCCAGTCGTGCAGGGACGCATGGCCTGTGGGGCAGGGCAGGTCACGCGTTCTCAGCGCCGTCTCTGTGCTGCAGTGTGGGCCCACGTGGGGCAGACCGGGGGCGCACACAGGGAGACGGGAGGGACTCCATCTCTCTCGGGAACGCCCAGAAGTCGCCAGGACCACATGACTCGGCTCTGTAGTCGTGAAAGATTTGTCTTCACTGGTTTTTAAAAATGCACGAAGAGAGAAGTAAGACACAATCCAGTTCTGACGTGGCCGAGTAGTCCTTTCCTTACCAAGCCACTTTCCAGGACAGAGGCCATAGCTTGTCCGGGGGGGGGGGGGGGACGCAGTCACAGTTCGTAAAGCTGCACTAGCGCCAGCCCGTGACACGCGAGCCTGGTTCGCATGGGCTTTGTTTGCTTCACTCGATAGCTGTAGTTCCGACAGATTGTGCACGGCTTAGTTTTTGGTTAGTCAAGTTATATTCTTTTTTTTTTTTTTTTTTAAAGATTTTATTTATTTATTTGAGAGAGAGAGAGAGCGCAAGAGGGGGTAGGGTCAGAGGGAGAAGCAGACTCCCTGCCGAGCAGGGAGCCCGATGTGGGACTCGATCCCGGGACTCCGGGATCATGACCTGAGCCGAAGGCAGTCGCTTAACCAACTGAGCCACCCAGGCGCCCTGTCAAGTTATATTCTAAGTATGTTCCCTGGAGGAGCGTTCTATCTAAAAGGAGCTCGCGGTCCTTGCTGCGGGAGGTCACGAGAGTGCAGCATAGCGAACAGACTTCCGCGGTGACCCACCAAGGCTGCGTGCACCCCAGGCTTGCCTGACGCCCTACAGCCCCCAGCAGGGCTGGTCCAGAGATGCCAAGTGAAACGAGCACGCTCTGACCGGGGTCCCGTTTCCCCAATCTCAGGGCTGTTTCAGACACGCCCTCGTCCAGACGGCACTCTGACCCCAGAACATAATGCAGTCACCCGTCTCGGGCCAGGCACCAGGAGTGAGGCGGACACACACGTGTGCACACAGGTGAACACGCTTGCACACACCTGCATGCGTACACGCAGAGGTGAACACACACGCACGTGCACAAGCCGGCACGTACAGGTGTATGCACACGTGCACATCCACACACGCACGCACACTCACGCAGTGCCCCTGCCCTGTGCACACGCAGCACACTCAGCCGCACGCTCAGAGGTGTGTGCACACTCACACGTGCACAGGTGTCCTCAGCCCCGGCATTTCCTAGTCTGTTCGCTTCTACAGCTTTCCTGTTTCAAGGCCGTAACATGAATGGAGTCCTCTGTGCGACCTTTGCGGACTGGCTTTTATCACGAAGCATGATTCCCGGCAGATTCACCCGGGTGGTCCGCGGTTCTGGCGTCTCGGCTTGTTGAACCGCCCCCTTGCTGAGGAGCATCCAGGCTGTTTCCACACTCTGGCTATTATGGGTAAAAGTGTTATCTCGGGGCGCCTGGGTGGCTCAGTCGGTTAAGCGTCTGCCTTCGGCCCAGGTCAGGATCTCAGCAGCCCCGCATCGGGCTCCCTGCTCAGCCAGGAGCCTGCTTCTCCCTCTGCCCCTCCCGCCCCCCGCTTGTGCTCTCTCTCTCTCTCTGTGTCAAATAAATAAATAAAATCTTTAAAACAGAAGTGTTATATTATCCGTGTATGGGTTTTTCTGTGAAGGAAACTCATTTCTCTGGGATGAGGGCCTGGGTGCAGGTATGAGTCCTACACTAACCGCACGTTCAATGCTTTAGGAAACCGCCACGTTGTCTCCCAGCGCCCGGCCACGGCTCACGGCCGCGTGATGAGCCAGTTTCTCCGCACCTGCCAGCACGGGCATGTTCTCCTTCAGCCGCTCCGACAGGTTGTGGCTTTAATGTGCGTTTTCCTGGTGGCTCCCGACGCTGGACGCCTTCCGTGTGCTGATTGGGCTTCTGTATTCCTTTTGCCGAAAGCCCTGCCGTGACTCTGCTCATCTTATAATTGGATTGTCTGTTTTTACGCTGACTTTTAAGAGTTCTTTGGTCTACGTACTAGTCCGCTGTCGGATGTGGGCTTGTAAATCCTCCCGGTCGGCAATTTCTGCCCCCCTCCAGTCATCAAGTCTCTCACAGAGCAGATGTTTTTATTATAATGAAATCCAAATTATCAATTTTCCTTTCATGGGTCTGGCCTTGGGTGTCAAGTCTAAGAACTGTTTGTCCAGCCCTAGATATAAAAAATATCAAGTATTTTCTCCTGTTTTTTTCCTAAAAGCTTTACAGTTTTCTGCTTCACATTTATGTCCATGATGCATTTGGATTTAACTTTCGTTTAAGGTGAGAGGCTTAGAGCAAGACTTAGGGGAGCAGGTTCCTGTGAAGGTCGGGCTGCCCCACGGCAGGTCCCCCAGGAGGGAGCCCCATCTGTGGCCTATCACCCAGAGGACCCCTTCTGGGGGGGACAGGGGGCCTCGCAGCAGCTGAGCCCACAGACAGGAGGCCTGGCACAGGTCTCCACAGCATCCACCACTGTGTCCCAGGCCGTCCCCAGGTCAGTTGGGATCTGCTTTGGTGCAGATTGTGAGGGATTGGGGTTCTGCATGAAGGAACATTATTTCTGATTTAAAATTTGGAACTGTGATTAATTGCATAAAGAATGAGCCAGTCCCAAACCTTGGAGGGTGGGTGGGCAGACAGAAGCAGCGGCCAGCCGCCCCGAAGCTCGGGTGACTGTGTGGGAGCCCAGAGTGGCTGGGCCGTTCAGCGTTCCGGAGGCACCGTCTAACCGTAGAGAGGAGCGGGCAGGTGATGGACAGGATGCCACGGCTTCTGTGGGGAGGATCGCCCCTGACCGATCCAGATGGATTTGTCCAGGGTACTGTGTGTGCAAAGATGGGGGCCAGCACTTGACAACACGGTCCCAAGACCTTGAGCCAGGGAGGCCCTCTGACCCCGGCAGAACGCTTGGTCCAGACTGGACAGGGGACCGGCGTGGGGGAGCCTGTGGTCACCCAGACCTAGCTGCGTCTCCAGGCCTGCTGCCCTGTGGCCGTGGGCAGGGGGCCCTGGGCCTCGCCCGTTCCCCATGATGGGTGGCCCTGCGGCCTGGTCCCCACGGGCAGAGGCCCTTGTGGTCAGCTCTGCCTGGCTTCTGTCCAGGATCCTGCATGTCTGTCACCAGCAGCGCAGCCGTCCCGGCAGAGACCCCAGGGGCGGGAAGGGCAGCAGGATGCATTCTCCAGGAGCAGGTGATAGGGCTGAAGCTCTCAGAACAAACAGCAGGCCGGGACCCAGAACCTTGTCAGATTAAATGTCACAGGAAAGAGGCCTCCGTGTGCTCTGCAGAGAGAACGAGAGGTCAGGGCACAGCTGGGTCGGGATGGCCTGGACGTCTCTGGCCCTCTGATGCCCGGCTCCCACCGGCCCCCTTCCTTCTCTTAGGTCGTTCAAGCGTGCATGGGTGGATTTCCACTGTGCTCAGAGCTCGACAAAAAGAACACAGCCTTCGAAACGATGATAAATCACCTGACTCCATCATTATCATATTTGGGAAAGGATTGAGAAAAGTTCATCGTGATACAAAAGCACAGACAATCCTCTGGAAATGGGCCGGTCCCGTGCTCTGTCTGGATGTCTGGGCTGCAGAACGATGAAGGCAGAGTCGGTGTCCAGGACAGGATGGGAAAGGCTTTCTGACTGAGTTGAGGAGTCAGAAATTCTTTGGTAGCTTTATTATAATCGCAACAAGAGCTAATGTGTTGCACACACAATAGCATTTCAACATTCCTTACAAAAGAAAGCAGCATAATTTTATCACGAGAATGAACAAATGCTTTTCTCACCTTTTGCATCTACGTATATTCTCTGCCCACACTGACGGGGGGCCGGGGAACCCCGTGCCCGCCGCATGACCTGGGCCCATGCAGGGCCACAGCTGGGCAGGGGGCGCTCAGGGATGGAACCGATTGTTTCTGCGAATATTGCCAACAGTACTCCAGCCACGGGCTCCTGCTTCGTGGCCACCACCCCCGTGGACACTCTGGGCTCCTCCTCCCCCCTCCCTGGAGCGTTTCTGAGACACCTGGCTCTTCCCAGCTTCAATTTAAAGACTGTCAAACTGTTTGGTGTTCAATGACAATGTGTCCATCCCTGTGCTGTCACATGGTTCACTGCCCTGAGCGTCCTCCCTGCTCCCCCAGCCCTGGCGACCGCTGATCCTCTTCCGTCTGCAGAGTTTTGCTTCCTGCAGAACGTCATGCATGTGGCATCACGCAGTGGGTGGGCTTTTCATTCTAGCTTCTCTCACTTCATTCCATGCACGTCAGGGTCCTCCCTGTCTTTTCACGGCTGAGAGCTCACTTCCTTTATCCCCAGTAATACCCCACTGACTAGATGGACCACAGTGCACCCACCCATCACCCCCTGGAGGACTTCTCAGTGCATCTACCCATCACCCCCTGAAGGACATCTCAGTGCACCTACCCATCACC
>NW_022590359.1:0-15896 GCF_004348235.1 Phoca vitulina | reverse complement strand
GTTTCTATTTCATTGATTTCTGCTCTGATCTTTATTATTTCTCTTCTCCTGCTGGGTTTAGGTTTTATTTGCTGTTCTTTCTCCAGCTTCTTTAGGTGTAGGGTTAGGTTGTATATTTGAGACCTTTCTTGTTTCTTGAGAAAGGCTTGTATTGCTATATACTTTCCTCTTAGGACTGCCTTTGCTGCATCCCAAAGATTTTGAACAGTTGTGTTTTCATTTTCATCGGTTTCCATGAATTTTTTAAATTCTTCTTTAATTTCCTGGTTGACCCATTCATTCTTTAGTAGGATGCTCTTTAGCCTCCATGTAAATGAGTTCTTTCCAACGTTCCTCTTGTGATTGAGTTCTAGTTTCAAAGCATTGTGGTCCAAAAATATTCAGGGAATGATCCCAGTCTTTTGGTACCAGTTGAGACCTGATTTGTGACCTAGGATGTGATCTATTCTGGATAATGTTCTTTGTTTCCTTCAGTTATATGAAGATTTTCTTATCAGGGATTAAAATATTGGTCAAGTAGAGATTTAGTTATTCAGTTTTTTAAAAAGATATTGATTCCTGATTGTGTTGGGTTGGGTTACACTGAATAGTCAGGAATCATCAGACCTTTAACAGTGATCATTTATTGAACATGATCTTTCATTCTCTAAACTCCCTGTTCTTTTTACCAAGAATGTTCTCCTACAGTGGGTCCAATTAGAAATGTCTTATTTATCCTTCACTTAAAGTTAGGGTGTTGTCTTTTAGATGGAGATTATACCATTTCCCCACACTATGTTATGATATCATATGACATATGATATGACACACAGTATGACATACACTACGACATATGATATGACACATATGACATATGACATGATATCATATGACATATGATATGACTAATAATAGTGATAAATGGTATATGCTCAACAGCAGCTACTTCCTCTGCTCCAAGTAGACCTGACCCTTGTTGAGTGTGGGAGTATGGTCTTATTTCTTGATGTTTAGTAGATACTTTACAAATATTTGTTGAATGAGTTAAGAAAAACGGCCCTGTATACACATCCACTTTGAATTCCTGTAACGTACTACGCAAAGTGATTGTGATGAATCAAAACAACTGTCACGTTTTCAGTTGTGCACACACCATCCTCTTAAGTCAGGCAGTAGTATGTGGGTGGGTTTTAACTTCTGGATTGGTGGAGAGTCAACCAATTGATGACCTTAATGAACTCAGTCTCCCACAAAAATAAGGAAAATATGTGAAAACAACAAAAACAACCATTTCAGAACTCTGGAAATTAACCAAAGACATAAAACAAACTGGCAGGCATATATTTAAGAGAAAATACCGGTTTTAGGTAAAAAAAAAGGAGGGTCCTTGATATTTTAACCTGAAGCTATTTCCATCCTCTCCCCTTTCTTAGCTTAGTGGCATGGTAGTTGCCAGCAACCATGCAACCAATGAGGATTGATATCTTTTGGAGCTCTGTTAAATGTTTTATCCCCAGAACACAGTAAATATTTCCCCCCCCCCCAAATTTGTGGTTTCCTGGAAAACCTCTTTTTCCAGGGTATTATGGCTATTTGATTTAACTTAGAGCTCAGTTTGATGGAAATGCTCTGTTCCCAAGATTTCACTGAAAATAGTAGCAATCTGCTAGTAACATCACAGTTATATAAGGCTGTGGTTTTAGCAGATATAAATGAGATCTTGAGTGGAAAATTAAAAAGATTATAAACTATGACCTACTGGGATTTATTCCAATAATGCAAGGCTGGTTTAACATAAAATCAACATATAAATAGAAAAAAGGACAGAAACTACATGGTCATCTCAATTCATGAAAAAAAAAAAGCATTTGATAAAACCTAACATTCTTTCATAAAACACTGAGTAAAGTAGATACAGAAGGTGAGTTCCTTAATCCGATAAAGGATGTCTTCAATAAACCCCAAATTAAGATCACACTTCCTGTTGAAACCCTGAATTCTTTCCCACTAGGATCAGGAACAAGATAAGGATGTTTGCTCCCACCACTTCTAATCAATATTATACCATAGGTTCTAGCCAGGGAAATTTGGCAACACAGGAAATAAAAGCCATCCAGACTGGAAAGGAAGAAGCAAAATTATTTCTATTTGAAAATGACATAATATTGTATATAGAAACTCCTAGGGAACCCACTAAAAATTGAACTTACTTACAAGCTACAATCAAACAAACAAAAAATAGTAAACGTTGGCAAGCATGTAGAGAAATTGGGACTCTCTTTATTGCTGTTGGAAATGTAAAGGGGTATAGCTATGTTGGAAATTATCCTGTCAGTCCTTGAAAATTTTAAACATAGAGTCACCCTATGTCCCAGCAATTCTACTTCTATGTACATACTCAGGACAAATGAAAACCTATATCTATTCAAAAACTTGTACAAACATTTCCATAGCAGTATTATCTATAGTCATTAAGAAATGGAATTATCCCGATTGTCTATGAAGTAGTGAATGGATGAAGCAAGGAAGGAAGTATCTTCCTTAATACATGCTACAAAATGGATAAACCTCGAAAACAGGTTAAGTAAAAGAAGTCTATTATAGAAGACCACATATTATATGATTACATGTCTGCAAAATGCCCAGAGTACGCAAAGTCTTTGTTTTAAAGTCTATTTTGTCTGATAAAAGTGTTGTCCATCCAACTTTTATTTATTATATTACTTCCAATTACATGGTGTATCTTTTTCCTTCCCTTTCAGTCTGTATCTTTAGTTCTGAAGTGAGTTTCATAGTTAAGTCTTGTTTTTTTAATCTATTCAGTCATCCCATGTCTTTTGATTGGAGTATTTAGACCATTTACATTTAAAGCATTTGTTGATGGGTATATACTTATCACCATTTTGTTAATTGTTTTTTGTTTGGTTTTGTAGTTCTTCTCTGTTCCTTTCTTCTTTTTCTCTCTTCCCTTGTTATTAATAAACTTCCTTTAGTGTTATGCTTCGATTCCTTTCTCTTTATTTTTTATCTATTAAAAGTTTTTGGTTTGAGGTTACATAGGGTTTATATATAATATCCTGAATATAAAACTGTCTATCTTAAGTTGATAGTCACTTAAGTTAGAACACATTCTAAAAACACTACATTTTTTACTACACCCTCTCCATGTTTCATGTATATGATGTCATATTTTACACCTTTTAATTTTGTTAGTCTCAACTAATTTTTAGATGAAACTGACTTTATTTTTTTTGTCTTTTGACCTTCCTACTAGCTTTATAAATGATTGATTTATGACCTTTATGTTTGTTTTTACTGGTGACTTTTTTTTCCTTTCATATGTATATATTTTTTACTCTCATTATGGCTTTTTTTTTTTGCTTACAGAAATCCCTTTGGCATTTCTTGTAAGTCAGGATTAGTGGTGATGAACTTCTTTAATTTTTGTATGTTTGGGAAACTTTTTAGTTCTTCAATTCTAAACTATAAACTTGCCAATTAGAGTATTCTTTATTATAGGCTTTTTTTTTTCTGAACCCAGTGCGTTTTTATTAGAAATAAAGAAAGAAAGAAAGAAAACCAAAGGAAGACCTCATAATTTTATAAATTTGAATATAGTCCTCAATAATACGGATTTATATTCCACAAAGCTGAACTGATGGCAAACACTGCTAAGGGCCCTCTCTACCAAAGCAAAGACAGACACCAAGCCCCAGATATGGAATCATTGCTTTGAGGGCCACAAACTAGCTGGTGGCAGGTTGACTCCATGGGCCATTTCCATTATAGTGGGGCCCGTATACTTACTTTCAATATGGGTTTGACTTCCATGCCTGCTATATCTCTTCCAGGATTACCACTGTAAACTTATGAAATGGATTATAGACTTTTTTTTTTCAGTACTTGGAATACATCATGCTACTTATTTCTGGCCTGTAAAACTTCTGCTGCAAAATCTGCTTATAGCCTTATGGGGCTTCCCTTGTATGTAACTAGTTGCTTTTCTATTGCTACTTTAAGATTCTCTCTTTATCTTTGATGTTTGGCATTTTAATTGTTTTGTGTCTTGTTTTGGACCTCCTTGAGTTCATCTTATTTTAGGCTCTCTGTGCTTTATGGACTAAAATATTCATTTCCTGCCTCAAGTTGGAGAAGTTTTCAGCTATTATTTTTTCAAATAAGTTTTCTGCCCCTTTCTCTCTTTCTTCTCTTTTTGGGACCCCCCCCCCAAAATGCCAGCGTGAGTCCACATGATGTTCCAGACACCTCTTAACCTATCCTCATTTAAATTTTTTTGCTTTTTAGCTTGAACACTTTCCATACCCTGTCTTCCAGATCACTGATTTGTTTTATTTCTAAACTGCTGTTGATTCCCTCTAGCTTATTTTTTTATTTCAGTAATTGTATTGTTCACCTCTGATGGTTCTTTTTAAATATTTTCTACCTCTTTGTTGAAATTCTCACTGAGTTCATCCTTTCTTAAGTCCATTGAGCATCTTTATGGCCTTGGTTTGAACTCTTTATCAGGTGGATTGCACATCTCTGTTTTGTTTAGTTCTTTTTCTCAAATTTTGTCTTATTCTTTTGTTTGGAGTATATTCCTCTGTTTCCTCATTTTTTTTTTTTTTAACTTACTGTGTTTGTTTTTATCAATTAGGCAGAAGAGCTACTTCTCCTAGTTCTGAAGGAATGGCTTTGTGTAGTAATATCCTCCATGTAGACTGCATGTACTTGGCAGCTTTGGCTGGCTGGCTGGAGCTATAGGGTGGAGCAGGCTGGGTGTTCTGGGGTACTTTGTACTGGGGCTACCCTGGTAGGATGGCTGGAAGTGAAGGCATGGGCCATGGGATTCCAGGGTTCCCCACACAGAGTGCAACCTGGCAGATCAGCTGAAGCTTAATAAGGTGCAGGCTGGGGTTCTTGGAAAACTCAAAGGGGGCACCCTGGCAGGATACCTGGAGGTGAAGCAGATGCTTGCTAGGGGTCCTGGCATGGTCTGCTCAGGAAGCACTCTGGTGGGGAGGCTGGAGATGAAGCAGGCACTGGCTGGGTGATCCTGGTGTGATCCATGTAGGGGGCTCCCTGGTGGGACAGAAAGAGCTGAAGCAGGAGCAGATCACATGGTCCAATGGCACTCCATACAGGGGTACCCTGATGAGTCACCTGTAGCTGATATGGATGTGGGCCTGGGGTGTTCTGGGGTGTTTTGTCCCTGTGCCATCTTGGCAAGATGACTGGAGCTGTAGTGAGTGCTGTCGGGGGGGTGGGGGTGGGGAGGTCCTGGTGTGTGCTGCACTGGGTCTGCCTTTATGAGATGGCTTAAGCTCTAGTGGGTACACATGGCAGGGCTACCTTGGGGAGTTGGCTAGGGCTGGTGTGGCCTAGGGGCCTGTGGCTCGCTGAGGTAGCAGGCTGGTTAGGGCACTCAGACCTTGCTTCCATTTGCTTTATCAAGGTGGAGTGGGGGTCATAGACAATGGTGCTTGCCTGCCCCTCTGACCTCACAGCTACCTCACCCTTTGGCAGATGCTCTGGATCTTTTCCTTTATATTCTAGTTTCCCTTTTACACTGTGGCTTTTTTTATGTGCTCCAGGGCAGGTGAATCAGCTCAGCATCTCTTAGAACCATCCTTCCTCACTGCAGTTCCCAGAACTGGGGGTGGGTTTCCTATGGTTACCATACCTCTGTCTCTCCTGCCATTCTCTTTGTGGTCCCTCTATCCTTTGTTGCATAGAAGTTGTTCAGTCAGCCCTCAGTTCTTCTTCAGGGGGGAATTGCTCTATATGTAGGTGGAGATTCAGTGTGTCCATGGAGGAGGGAAGTTCAGGGTCTTCCTACATTGTCATCTTACACACTCTCTAAGTTCTTATTTATTTTTCTTAGCTTTGTGCTACTATTATATTATGCTGATCATTGTAGTTTTATAATGTCTTGATATCATTACAGCAAGTCATCGAGTTTTTGAATTTTAACTATTATGTTTGGCATTTCTGCAAGTACTTTGGACTTTTTATTCAAATTTGCTAGTCATTCCTTTGGTCTTTTGGTATTCATATTTTTCATAATTTTAATGAACATACTAATTATATTTCATAATCTATTTTTGATAATTATAATGTTAGATGACTTTTGGGTCTGATTCTGCTGTTGTTTCTGTTGGCTTTCACTCATGGTACCTTGTTTCCTTGCATGTTGTATGATTTTTGACTTTGTTCTCATGTTTCTGAGAAGTTGATCTGTGGAAATCTTTTGAGGTTTGTTTCAGGGTGGGTTTCTCTAAAGATTTGTACCATTTTTCTCATTTCTCTACTTTGTGATCACCCTTTTTTTTTTTTAAGGTGGTATGAATTCAGGCTGGAAAATCATAGGGAGGGGTGCCTGGGTGGCTCAGTCGTTAAGTGTCTGCCTTCAGCTCAGGTCATGATCCCAGGGTCCTGGGATTGAGCCCTGCATTAGGCTCCCTGCTCAGCGGGAAGCCTACTTCTCCCACTCCCACTCCCCCTGCTTGTGTTCCCTTTCTCGCTGTCTCTCTCTCTGTCAAATAAATAAATAAAATCTTTAAAAAAAAATCATAGGGAGATCTCTTTGGGGTAAAAAATACTCAGTACCAACTTTCTTTTAGGGTTTCCTTACACTCCCTGGTGGAGCAGTTAATTTCTACTCAGTATTGAATAAAGTACAGCTTTTGGGGATGTCTCATTCTATTAAATTTTATATTTGGGCTTTGTCTCCATTCCTTTGATATCTGTGAGATGTTGAAAATCCAAGTTCACTTAGGTTCACTATTGCCTTCAAGGCAAAGACTAAAAACTTTTGTGAAGGAAAACTTTAAAACTATTTTTATCTTTTTTTTTTTTTTTTTCAAGTGAGTCAGGGTTTTTGATCTGCCTTGCTACATTAAACAGGAACCCCCCGCCCCCATATACAGATTTACCAACATCTTTGTGAAAATAACTTATTTTTTGATAAGTTTTTATTTAAATTCCAGTTAGTTAACAAACAGTATAATATTAGTTTCAGGTGTACAATTTAGTGATTCAACACTTCCGTACAATACCTAGTGCTCATCACAAGTGCACTCCTTAATCCTGATCCCCTATTCACCCATTCCCCTGATCACCACCCCTCTGGTAACCATCGGTTCTCTGTTACAGTTAAGGGTTTGTTTCTTGGTTTGCCTTTCTCTTTTTTTTCCCTATGATTTTTTATTTTTATTTTTTGATTATACATACGAGTGAAATCATATGGTATTTGTCTTTCTCTGACTGACTGATTTTGCTTAGCATAATACTCTCTAGCTCCATCCATGTCATTGCAAATGGCACAATTTCATTCTTTTTTATGGCTGAGTAATATTTCATTGTGTATGTATATATGACTTCTTTATCCATTCATTAGTTAAGGGACACTTGGGCTCTATCCATAATTTTGAAATAGTTGATCATGCTGCTACAAACATCAAAATGCATGTATCCCTTCAAATTAGTATTTTTGTATTCTTTGGGTAAATGCCTAGTAGTACAATTGCTGGGTTGTAGGGTATTAATTTTAATTAATTAATTAATTTTAATGTTATTAATTTTAGCCATTCTGACTGGTGTGAGGTGATATCTCACTGTAGTTTTGATTTGTTTTTCCCTGATGATGAGTGATGTTGAGCATCTTTTCATGTGTCTGCTGGCCATCTCTGTGTCTTCTTTGGAGAAATGTCTATTCATGTCTTCTGCCCATTTTTTAACTGGAGTATTTGTTTTTTGGGTTTTGAGTTTGAGAAGTTCTTTATAGATTTTGGATACTAACCCTTTATCAAATATGTCATTTGCAAATATCTTCTCCCATTCCATAGGCTACCTTTTAGTTTTGTTGATTGTTTCCTTTGCTTTGCAGAAGCTTTTATCTCAATGAAGTCCCAATAGTTTGTTTTTGCTTTTATTTCCCTTGCCTCAGGAGACATATCTAGTAAGAAGTTGCTATGGCTGATGTCAAAGAGGTTACTGCCTACATTCTCCTCTAGGATTTTAATGGTTTCCTAGTTCACATTTAGGTCTCTAATCCATTTAAAATTTGTTTTTGTGTAAGGTAGAAGAAAGTAGTCCTGTATCATTCTTCTGGATGTGGCTGTCCAGTTTTCCCAACACCATTTGTTGAAGAGACTGTCTCTTTTCCATTGGATATTCTTCCCCGCTTTGTTGAAGATTAGTTGACCATATAGTTGTGGGTGATTTCTGGGTTTTCTATTCTGTTCTATTGATCTATGTGTCTATTTTTGTGCCCGTACATACCGTCCTGATCACTACCACTTTTTTTGTAATATAACTTGAAATCTGGAATCATGATGTCTCCAGTTTTACTTTTCTTTTTCAAGATTGCTTTGGCTAATCAGGGTCTTTTGTAGTTCCATACAAATTTTAGGATTGTTCTAGCTCTGTGAAAAATGCTGTTGGTATTTTGATAGGATTTCATTAAATGTGTAGATTGCTTTGGGCAATATAGACATTTTAACAATATCTGTTCTACCATGAGCATAGAATGTTTTTCTGTGAAATTAATTTCTACTAGGCTGCACACAGTTATTGAAACATAAAAAATAGCTCTCATGAGTAGAGTGACCATTAACTTTTTTACCTTAACTAGGATACTCTTTAGAGTGAAAGAAGCCATGAGAGGAACTATAGGCATAATATGGGACTATCCTAGGCCACCAAGACATAGTTCATCCCCTTTATTGGTAGAAGTCAAATCAGGGGATCATGGGTGAATTAATTTCTTCAACTGTGTAATTTAATGCAGAATCTGTGGACTTGAACTTTGTAAAGAGATTGGAGGTTGTCCAAAGGAGGTGATAGAGCATAATTAATCTAGAGTTATATTTGGTTTAAATTCTGGTTTTGCCATTGACAACTTGTTTGTTTTTAGATGAATTATTTTACTTTTGAGATCTAATTTTCATGTACATCATATATATATAATGTGAGAATAATAACATGTCTCATGATGTTTTATGAGGATTATGTGACATGCCTGATAGAGTACTTCTCAGCCTCTTAAGATAGTAGCTATTTCTTTATAAACATGATTTTTCTTTTCCTTTTTTTTTTTTTTTTTTTTTTTTTTACAAGATATGGCTTATAGACTCAATATTCAATATTATAATTTCAAACCTTACAGGTAATGTGGAGCAAATGTCTCAGGAACTTAAATGTGACATAATTAAGAAAGAACATACAACTGTTTAAAGCGAGGCTTGTGATCAGTACTATTAAAGTACGGGTAGAAGTAATTATAAAACTTCTGATTCTTGTAATAAAAACTGCCCATTTATGGGGTGCCTGGGTGGCTCAGTGTGTTGAGTGTCCAACCCTTGATTTTGGCTCAGGTCATGATCTCAGGGTTGTGGGATCAGAGCCCTGCACTGCGGAGAGTCTGCTGAAGATTCTCTCTCTCCCCCGCTCTTCCTCTGCCCACCCCCAATGCGTGCTCCCATGCGCGTGCTCTCTCTCAAATAAATAAATAAATCTTAAAAAAAAAAAAAAAAAAACCCTGTCCATTTATAGAGTCCATTTATAAGAAGTCATTCGTTTCTGTAGATCATTGCTTTATAAACTACTGCTGGGTCTTAGAAGGAATATTATAGTCTTTTTTTTTTTTTTTAAGATTTTTTATTCATCTATTTGACAGAGAGAGACACAGTGAGAGAGGGAACACAAGCAGGGGGAGTGGGAGAGAGAGAAACAGGCTTCCCGCCGAGCAGGGAGCCCAATGCGGGTCTCCATCCCAGGACCCTGGGATCATGACCTGAGCCAAGGGCAGAGGCTTAACGACTGAGCCACCCAGGCACCGCAAGGAATATTATAGTCTTGAGGCAGCAGAAGTTTGCATTAAAAAAAAAAATGGTGCCCTCATCAAGCTGCTAATCTGATTTGAAAAATTTACATGTCTTTTCCCTGAATCCTGAATATTCATGACTTTTACTAGACCTAGATGAAGTGAGTGCTTAGAGAAACTTACTGTAGCACATATTCAGGCCCTTTGGATTTTCAAAGCTTCTTTATCTCTTTGCTTCAGGATATAATAAAAGCATAAGAATATCAGGAAGAGGTTAATACCAAGCTCTACAGTATGTCTCAAAGCAGTAATTTGATAAAGTTGTAATTAACAATAGTTAATTTAAGTATTTAAGAGAGTACTGATGTCATTGTTTGGGTACTTCAAAAAAATTTTTTTAAAGAAAATATATATTGTATGAACACAAAAACAGTAATAAGAATTTTAAAATGAATTTATTCACTAATAGATTAACATATTAATGTTTTTAATAATATTTGCAGACTTTTTACACCCCTGTGTAATCTTTAGATGATGTAATTAAAGAAAGGGTAGACAGTTATGTATTTCACACTGTGACACAGTATAATTTCTAATTACCATGTGACCCTTTCTCTATTGTGAAAGGAGCTTTATCACGAAAAGTGTCTCATCCTCACTACCAGAAGATGTCATGTGTCATTTCAGGGATCAACTAAACTTTAAACAACCAACACTGCCTTAAAAATGGAAATGATTGGAGTTAATCCCATCAGTCTCTGTAAAATAAATTACTAGCTCTCTCTCTCAAACACAAATGACAAAACAAAACATGCTAAATGGCTCTTGCAAGGAATAAAAATAACTTTGCAATACGGTGTGTTTTGCATACATACTATGCTTCCCAGCATCTCTGTTGCAGAATCAGGAAAAAGAGAACTCACTAAATCATTTAATTTTTTTAAACAATAAGCTGGTTGCTAGGATCTTGATTGAATAGTAATGTGATTCAAAGTGACCATAGGGGAGGAGAAATGGCTTGCTTTTCCCATCTAGTTTCCTATCCCAACTGGCAGTGTTGAATGCCAGATGCATCTAGGAAAGGATTAAAATTCCATCAGTATACCCACTTGTCCAATCCTATACAACAGTAATGGCTGGAGTATGTAGTGGTAATAATAAAAATAAAAAAACAAGCTAGTAATCTCTGTGTGAAACCTGAGGCTGAGAAACAGTGCTCTTCTCAGTAATGAACGCTTTGAGCCCGTAGCAGTTGAGGCAAACCCAGTGCATGTGGTTGCTACATCCTCTTCTCCACCACCTCCTTTTAATATCTAAGGATTTTACCCTTATGATTTTATTTTCTTTAACCTCTCAAATACATTGTTCTAATTTGTACTGAAAGGCTATTCAGTACTTCTGGGATTCTTGTGAAGGCTCTGTAATACCCAGTGAGTGTAGTAAGGCTCTCACATTAATTACTATGCCTTGCATTAAAAAGAAAGGTTCTTTTTATTGGCTTTACATTTAGTATCATCTCTGTTCTTCTCAATGTAGAGACAACCAGGAAAAATCTTAATAAATTCCTTGCCCATCATTTTGAGATGAACTTTTTCATGTCACCAAAGATTGAGCTTTTGTGATTAAACAATCATTAGTTGTTTTCTAATAAATAATTTATTGCCTTATTTTCTCAAAAATAATACATTTCTCGATTAAGTATATCTCTTGCTACATCACAAACCACTCAAAACTTAGTAGCTTCAAACAATGATGATTGTGTGAGTTGACAGTCTAGCTAGGCTGAGTTGGTCATGGTTCTTTTCTGAGCCTTGTATTTCATACTGTGCACAGCTGGTCTGGCTCATGAGTCTAAATTCAGCTCTTGTGGCTGGGACTAGCTGGTTTCCTCAGCTTGGTTGGCTGGGATGACTGGGGCTTTCTCCATGTGATATGGTTCTCCAGCAAGCTAGCCCAGGCTTGTTCCCATGGTGACCAGCAGCAAGCATGAGACAGTAGGAAAGAGAGAGGAGAAGCTCACAGTCTCTCGAGGCTGAAGAGACCCCAACACACCAGAATGGTATAAAGATTATTTAAAACTGAAGAAACCTGAGGTACAGCATATATATAAAGAAGCTTCCTAAGCCTGCCTTATCTGATTAAATACAGAATTTTCTGAAAATGAAACTGCCATAAATCTCTCTGAGGGAGCTTCCAGCCAGGAAGGAGACTGACCATTAGCACTGGGATGAGAAATTGAATAAACAAACATTATCAGAAGCTTCCACATCTTCCATTTGGTCCCCCTAGAAGTGTATGTTTCTCAAAGAAGCCCCATCTCTCCCACCTTCCCCTATTAAGCTGGTATCTAAACCTTTACTCCTAGCTGTTAGGTAATCCATTCCTTATCAAGTGATCCAACATGCATGTGAATTAAATTTTTCTCTTGTTAATATGTATGTTGTCAATTAATTCACAGGCCCCCAAGCACCTTAAATTGGTAGAGAAGGTTTTCCTCCCAATGAGGCCTAGGTTTATGCCTTTGTTTTAAGTGGGAAAAGAGGTAAACTGGTACAGAAATTTCCCTCCTGGAGTGCCGGGTGGCTCAGTCGGTTAAGCATCTGCCTTTGGCTCGGGACATGATCCCAGGGTCCTAGGATCGAGCCCCATATTGGGTTCCCTGCTCAGTAGAGAGCCTGCTTCTCCCGCTCCCTCTGCTGCTCCCCCTGCTTGTGTGCACACTCTTTCTCTGTCAAATAAATAAATAAGAATCTTAAAAAAAAAAAGATATTTCCCTCCTACTTTGATTTCTACTTCACATGTAAATGAGCCCTCACATAAAATGTAAAATTTTATGTAATATATTTATATGTGACCATATTCAAAGGTGATAGAATGTGCATAATCTAAATTTAGAAAATCTGTCACTGTCCAAACATCAAACCATAATAGGACCCTGATAACTGATAATGTACCCCCTAAAAATATATTTCCTTTATGTGGCTGACCTCAATATCTTGCATGAGAAGTTCATGCATGCAACAATTCTTTGGAATCCTCACACCAAAAAGGTACCTCCAGCTTAAAAAATAATGTGAACATTCCAATGCAGTGTTACAGAGGGATTGAACCTCAGGTCTCTGGGCTGGATGACAATGAATACAGCTGGGTATAAAAATTAGGTCCTTTACTGAGAAAAGGATAATCACAAATCTGCATTTAGAACAGTGCACCCTCTAGTACCCTGACTCCTTTGAATCCTAGAAAATGGTCTCCAAGTTTACTGTCCCAGAAAGAGATTGAGGAGTCTTCCCTGGGGAAATGCCTGACCTCAAGAAAAATAGATTGATATTAAATTTTGGAGATCCTCTAACAAAATAGCCTAGTTACTCGGCTTCACAAGACTCACCCTAGAAGAAATATATCTATCATCCAGCCCTGTCTGAACAGTGAGCTTTCCATTATTTTTTTTTTTAAGAGATGGATGGGGGCAGGAGCAGAGGGAGAGGGACAAAGAGTATTTTGGGCAGGCTCCATGTCCAGCACGGAACCCAACACAGGGCTCGATCTTCTGTCCCTGAGATCATAACCTGAGCTGAAATCAAGAGTCAGACACTTAACCAACTGAGCCATCCAGGCACCTCAAGCTTTCCATTCTTAAATATCAATGGAGACTAGAATCAGGAGATATTTGAGATGCACCTCTCACATAAAGCAGAGACTAAAACAAACAAAAAAGGAACAGCAATGACAGTGGCATTGAAAACAGAAAAAAACTTCAAAAACAAAACTAGTGTTATAGTTGGAAAGGGAACACAATATCACTAAATGAGAGAGAGAAAGAAAGAGGAGATTTAGAAATGCAAAGAAAGCCCTGAGAAATTTCAAAATATGATGCTAGATAATTACACAACAAAATTAAGATTTAAATATAACACTGAGAAAATCTCCAATAAAGACAAAATGAAGACAGAGTATTCAGAAATAATATCTTTTCACCTAAGATATGAATACCAAAGGATATTGCAAGGTAGTACAGTATTTGAATAACAAGAGTTATAGAAAGAGAGAACAGAAAAAATAAGAGAACTTTTCATGGAAGCAATTCAAGAAAGTTTCCCAGGTCACAAAGTCGTGAATTTCAGATTGAAAGGGCTGACAGAGTGACCCAAAGTATAAATTTTAAAAGACCTATATCAGGGCATGTAATCATGAAATACCAAGGCACCAGGAAAAAGGGAATATTCTAAAAGGTTGTAAAGAGAATTTAAAAAGTATAAACAAAGGATTAGGAATCAAAATGGGAAGAGAAATTTTGGCAACAAAACCAGAAGCTAGAAAACAATGAAAAAACAACTTTAAGCTCTGAAGAAAAAATTATTTCCAACACATTTCCATAACAAATCAAGCAGGCTATCAAATTTGAGCACAGAATATAAACATTTTCAATTATTCTTTTTAAAAAAATCTTTATTGTTATGTTAATCACCATACATTACATCATTAGTTTTTGATATAGTGTTCCATGATTCATTGTTTGTGCATAACACCCACTGCTCCATGCAGAACGTGCCCTCTTTAATACCCATCACCCAGGCTAACCCATCCTCCCACCCCCCTCCCATCTAGAACCCTCACTTTGTTTTTCAGAGTCCGTCGTCTCTCATGGTTCATCACCCCCTCCGATTTCCCCCCTTCATTCTTCCCCTCCTGCTATCTTCTTTTTTTTTCCTTAACATATATTGCATTATTTGTTTCAGAGGTACAGATCTGTGATTCAACAGTCTTACACAATTCACAGCGCTCACCATAGCACATACCCTCCCCAATGTCTATCACCCAGCCCCCCACTCCAGCAACCCTCAGTTTGTTTCCTGAGATTAAGAATTCCTCATATCAGTGAGATCATATGATACATGTCTTTCTCTGATTGACTTATTTTGCTCAGCATAACACCCTCCAGTTCTATCCACGTCATTGCAAATGGCAAGATCTCATTCCTTTTGATGGCTGTATATTTTTCCATTGTATATATATACCACATCTTCTTTATCCATTCATCTGTCGATGGACATCTTGGCCCCTTCCACAGTTTGGCCATTGTGGACATTTCTACTATAAACATCGGGGTGCACGTACCCCTTCAGATCCCTACATTTGTATCTTTGGGGTAAATACCCAGTAGTGCAATTGCTGGATCGTATGGTAGCTCTATTACTAACTTTTTGAGGAACCTCCATACTGTTTTTCAGAGTGGCTGCATCAGCTTGCATTCCCACCAACAGTGTAAAAGGGTTCCCCTTTCTCTGCATCCCAGCCAACATCTGTCGTTTCCCGACTTGTTAATTTTAGCCATTCTGACTGGTGTGAGGTGGTATCTTATTGAGGTTTTGATTTGGATTTCCCTGATGCTGAGCGATGTTGAGCACTTTTTCATGTGTCTGTTGGCCATTTGGATGTCTTCTTTGGAAAAATGTCTGTTCATGTCTTCTGCCTATTTCTTGATTGGATTCTTTGTTCTTTGGGTGTTGAGTTTGATAAGTTCTTTATAGATTTTGGATACTAGCCCTTTATCTGATATGTCATTTGCAAATATGTTCTCCCATTCTGTCGGTTGGCTTTTGGTTTTGTTGACTGTTTCTTTGGCTGTGCAAAAGCTTTTTATCTTGATGAAGTCCCAATAGTTCATTTTTGCCCTTGCTTCCCTTGCCTTTGGTGTTGTTTCTAGGAAGAAGTTGCTGCGGCTGAGGTCGAAGAGGTTGCTGCCTGTGTTCTCCTTTAGGATTTTGATGGACTCCTGTCTCACATTGAGGTCTTTCAACCATTTGGAATCTATTTTTGTGTGTGGTATAAGGAAATGGTCCAGTTTCATTCTTCTGCATGTGGCTGTCCAATTTTCCCAACACCATTTGTTGAAGAGACTGTCTTTTTTCCATTGGACATTCTTTCCTGCTTTGTCAAAGATTAGTTGACCATAGAGTTGAGGGTCCATTTCTGGGTTCGCTCATCTATGTGTCTGTTTTTGTGCCAGTACCATACTGTCTTGATGATGACAGCTTTGTAATAGAGCTGGAAGTCCGGAATTGTGATGCCGCCAGCTTTGCTTTTCTTT
>NW_022590358.1:0-15919 GCF_004348235.1 Phoca vitulina | reverse complement strand
TACGGTTACTCATGTGATGATGCAGATGCAGAGAACACAGAGTTCCTGTGTTCATTCTTCCCTTAGGAAGGATCATCATCTTTAGTATTCACATCAATAGGAATCCATCTCTGAAATGAACATGAGGATGCCTGAGATGCAGGTGGCAGCCAGGGCCCCTCCTGAGTTCCAGGCACAGAGCACAGGGACACAGGAACTTCCATACACATTACCAGTCTGAAGGTCACCTCAACAATGTCCTTGCTAGCGCTACTCCTTGAGGACAGGTGTTAGTAAGACATAGTGTAAGTGATGAGCACCTTTCTAGGTAGGTAGGGCACTCACTTCATGGAGATTGGTTCACCTGAGAGATCCTGCCAAGTCCCCCTCATACTCAAAAATGTAGCTTTCCCCCTCTCCCCACCAGAGCAGGAAGACTGAACCACCTATGTTCCCATAAGTGGAGAAAATGTCAAATTCCTGCCATCCAATGTGCACACCCTCCCTCAGGGTGCTCCTGCTCGCTTTTCCACCATTATCACTTGTACGATTGTGAGGACCCACAGAAAAGAAGCTTTCTGCGTTGCATTCCTTTACCGGGAAATACATTCATTTTTGTTCTTATCTGTAGGAGTTCATTGTTTGGAACAAACCAAGGAAATCATCCTGAGGGAACTCTTGATCTGATAGAGGTTCTTCCAATGCCTTATATGGTACAAGGCAGATGGTTCAAGGGCAAAGCAATCTGTACCCATCATGTTCTCATTTACCAGAAACATCATTATGGTTGTGCCTTCGTCTACCCAGAGTTACACATTACCCTTCATCTAGGTGACTAGTACTTCTCTTGGGGTCGGACTGCATTCAGCACGGCTCATGTTCAAGGACATGCTCAAGTCCTCTTTTAACCCCAAAATGAAACTTTCATTCTCTCGCCACCACATCATTATATTGTACCCAAGGTTTTTCCATAACCCTATGCAAAGCCCATTCACTGCCCTACAACTTGTAGAATTCCCAATGAGAATACACCTCAACTGCTAAAAGTCTATGGGGAAGATAATCAGGAACCAGAAAAAAGAAAGTATTTCCAGTTTTCATCTCCACATAAGGAAGTCTCTCCATTTTTTTTAATCTCTTGGCGCTCACACTGTAAGGAATGTACCTCTGAAATCCTAGTGAAAATGCCTAAGAGCAGACCAAGGTCACTATCCAAGCCCTCATGTGTTTAAGGAATACAAATAAAGACCTACACACATGCATGGTCATCACCAGTCTAAAGGACAACACAAACCTTATTCTTTTGGAGCACTGCTATAGTAAAAAGGCACTACTAAGGCACAGTCTAAGTGATCAATACCTTTCTGGGGAAGGCACTCCACGAAGACTGAGTCTAGGGAGAGGTCCTGCCGAGTATCCTTTCTACTCAGAGTTTACATTTCTCCCAAACCCTATCATAATTCAGTGCTACCAATGTTTTGACATCAATCTAGATCCCTTCAACCACTGTATAATTACCTGAAGGATTATAAGGACCCAAAGAGAACAAAATTTGTTCCCGTGTTCTCTTCTATTATGTAGTATCTTCATCTTCTATAACCTGTAAGTATCCACGTTGTTAGAAACGCACCATTGTGAGGCACCTGGGTGGCTCATTTGGTTAAGCGTTGGGACTCCTGATCTCAGCTCAGGTCTTGATCTCAGGGTTGTGGGATCAGGCCCCACGTTGGGCTTTGTGCTGGTCAGGGAACCCACTTAAAAAAGAAAGCACACCGAAATCATCTTAAGGAAACCTGAGATATAGACCAGATGCCTACAGGCATCCTCTGGTATTCAAAACAAGTAGTTCAAAGACACATGCACCCTTCTACGCCCATCACCCATAAGACCATCACATAAGTTGATCTTGTTCAGCATTATGCTAATCAGAGAGATCCTGTTACAGTTACTATATGTGATCAGCACCTTTCTGGGTCAGACATTGCTCACATAGGTCAAGGTTTATCTTACCCAGTCCACCTGGCATCCTCACATATACCATTTATCTTCCAACCCTGCTGATCATGTTGTCTGTGGCCAAGCTTCTTCCATAACCCTAGACAATGCCAACCATTGCCGTCCAAATTGCCAGCCTCCCTCCTCACTGGAGATCAAAAACCTGATGTAAACTTACCTGAATGATTTTGGAGATCCACAGAAAAACAGATTGTTCTTTTGTATCTTCTTCTGGAAGGAAGCGTGTTCATATTCTCCAACGTCTGCATATTCACCCTGTTAGGAATGAACCAACGAAATCATCTTGAGGATGCCTGAGATCAGGTGCTGGCACCTGCCAGGGCCCTCCTGTATTCAAGGCAAACACTCGGACACATGCATCTACATCCCCATCCCTACTCTGAAAACCACCACAGATGTTTTTATTTGAGGGTGACTCACCCAGACAGGTCTTATTAACCAGTAGTCAGCTAAGCAATTCTGGATCTGGCACTACACACAGCATGCCTCTAAGTAGAGACTTAGCCAGGGCCCCTCAACATCTAAAATGTAGATTTCAGGGGCCCCTGGGTGGCTCCATCAGTTAAGTTTCTGACTCTTGATTTCGGCTTGGATCATGATCTCAGGGTTGTTGAGATCCAGCTCCGGGTCAAGTCCTGTGTCACTCGTAGAGCCTGCTAAAGATTCTCTTTCTCTCCCTCTCTCTCTGCACCCCCTTCACATGTACGCATGTTCTCTCTCTAAAATACATAATAAAAATAAAATATAGTTTTCAAATCTCTTCCCAACACATCAAGAAGAATAATTATTCCATAACCTTAGAAAATGATGACTTCCTGTCCTTCACCTTTGAAAACTCCTTAAGTAGGAATCTTTCCCTACTCCACATTCACCCACCTAAATATGAGGATCCAAGGAGAACAATCTTGTTTTTGGGTCTCTTCCACTATGAAAACTTAACGTACATCTTTTTTAAGTGAAACATACATATTTACTAGGAACACACTACTAAAATCATTTTGGGGATGCCTAAGACACAGGTGGATGCATGGACCCTCCTATCTTCAAGGCAGGAAATTGAAAGACAAAGGAAACTATATCCCACTGCCATTGGCAGAAAGACACCATAAACATTGTTCTTGTTGAGTGTTATGCTACAGAGAAACACCAGTTACATACCGTCTCTAAGTGATCAGCACATTTCTAATCAGCACACTGTACACAGCCATGGCTTTTAAGGTGGAGGACACATCCCCTGAAGCCGTCATACTCTGAAATATAGCTTTTACCTTTCTCCCCGCCACAGAATGAAGAATGAAACAAAGATGATTTGGTCAACCTAGACAATCATCAATCCCTGCTCCCCTCCTTGCAAAGCTACATCAATGTGAAGATTTTCGCCTACTGTATGCTTCTATACCCGCATGTCTTTAAGGACCCAAAGAAGAAAAACAATGTTTGTGTTCTCTTCTTCTAATATGAAGTGCCTCTATCTTTTCCATTCTGTAGTTGGACACGGACCACCAAAATCATCTGAATGATGCTGAAATACACGTTGCTACCAGGATCCAGGATCCTCCAAGTTCAAGGTATGCAATTCAAAAGCAATGACAACTTCAGCCCCCCTTCAGTGGTACAAATACCACAAGAAACATTATTGAGTATTGTTATGACAGAAATAACAAGGACACGTAGTCTATGTGATCAGCACTTTTCTGACACTGTACTGTACACAGAGTGCCTTCAAACTGAAAAAACTACCCATTTCCCCTCGAACTATGAAGAAATATAGTTTCAACTCTATCTACCACATCATGACAGTACTAACGATTTTCCACAGCCCTAGATGAGACGATCCCCTACCTTACAATTTGCAAACCTCTGTAGTACAAAATCCCTCACCTGCTCTACCTCTACCTGGATGGATCATAATCACCAAAGAGAGAAAAAAGTGTTTCTGTAAACTCTTCTATTAGAAAATATAGTCATATCACATAATCTATAGATGTAAACATTGAACCTGAAGAGGCCTAAGATTAAAGTGGTTTCCAGGGCCCTTCTGAGTTCAAAGCCAGCAGCTCAAACACGTATCAATTTCCATCCCCCGTAGTCCAAAGACCACGACAAACATTATTCTACTTTAACATTACTCTATACAAAGAGACATTTATTACATATATAATAAGTGATCAGCAACTTTCTGGGCAGGGAACTGCATACACACCATGGCTTCAAGATAGAATATTGGCCAACTTCCACTCACATACTCAAATGTACTTTCCCTCACTCTCCCCCCACATAAGGATAACTGCACCAAAGATTTTTCCACTATTATAGACAATGCTAAAGCACTACATTCCAACTTGCATCCCACTCTCAAAACACCTTCACCTTCTCCATATTTACTTCTATGACGAGGAAGAACTATAGTCTTCATCTTGTCTTCCAAAGGTGTTCACCTCATCGGAAATGCATCACTGATGTCATCTTGTGGATGCCAGAGATCAGACCTAGGTGGCTGACATAGCCTTCCAATATTCAAGCCAGGCAGCCTCAGTTTACATTCATCCCCATCCCCATAACTGGTCTCAGGTCACCACAAAATGTTTTCTTGTTGAGTATTCACAGAAACAAACATTACAAGAGAGTCTAAGTGATTAGCTCCTTACTGGATAAGTCAGTACACCCTAGAAAACACAACAGGACTTACCTAGTCCCTTTCTCATTCTTAAATAGATCGTTCATCTCTCTCTCTCCTCAAAACGTTATAATTCTTCTGCTCAAGATGTTTCAAAACCCTAGAAAATACCAACCCAATGCCCTCCAACACACATGCTTCTCTCTATGAGCTCTGTGTTTATCTGGATCATTATGAGGACCCACAGTGAGCTGTTTTCGGTGTTCTCTTCTTTAATTGTAAAATCGCTTTCCCTTCACGAAAATGAAGGTGCACACACTGTTAGCAGAATCAGGCATCTGAAGAGGCTCATCTAAGGTTCTAGGCAGGCGATTGTCACTTCCATCTCGAAACAGATCGCCCACAGGAAAGCCACTAAATGTTGTTCATCTTGAGCATTACTCTACCCAGACAGGTGCTCATTACATTTTGTTTATGCAATGAGTATCTCTCTGAGCAGGGCACTGCACAGGGCAGAGCTCCATGTACACGACCTGCCCAGCCCCCCTTGCATTCTCCATTGCAGCTTTTCTCTCTCCCCACCATGTTATGAGGCTATACAGAAGGTTTTCTAGAATCCTACATTATCCAAACATATTCCAATCTAACTTCTATTTTTCTTTACTGAGACTCTTCTCAAATACTCTGTGTTTATCCGGATGTACACAAGGACCCAGAAAACAGTAAGCTTATTTCTATGTCCTCCTCTTATCTTACAAAGAAACTTCATCTTCTGTAACCTGTTTCTGTTTACATCATAAGGCACGGACCAGTGACATCATGTGCAAGGTGCCTGAGAACAGATGCAAGGGGCCTGCCACAGACCTCCTGAGTAACTGTCAGACAACAGCACTAGCCCCTCTGCAGCTCCATCCTCATCACCAGTCCCAGGGCCACCCCAAACGTCGTTCTTCTAGAGCATAACTCTACCTGGAGAGACACTGACTACATACAGGCTAAGTGATCAGCATCTTTCTAGGTAGGGCTCTGCATACATTATGCCTCAAGCTTGAGGACCAGATCATTTGCCCTTGACCTTCTTAAATGTACCTTTCATCACTGTCCTCTCACATCATGGTGACTGTGCTCAATATTTTTCCGTAACATTAAATATGGCAGAACCTCTTCCATCTAACATAACAACCTCACTCATTGTCAATCCCCTAACCTCTTTTTGTTAAGCCAGATAGTCATCAGGAGCCAGAAAGAACATAATAGTTCCTGTCCTCCCTTCTTTCTATTAGTAATGTATTGATATTCCCTAACCTTTAGTTGGTTTTCTTGTTATGAATGGATGTCTAAATCATTCTGAGATACCCAGGATTGAAGAGCTTCCCAGTGCGCTCCTGAGTTCAAGGCACACAGCCCAATAATACAAATCTTTCTATCCCCATTACCTATCTGAAGGCCACCACAAACATTGTACTTGTTGGGCGTTAGCTTCCCTGGATGAGCACCAATGACCTTTACTCTAAGTAAATGGCACCTTTCTATACAGGACACTGTATACAGTGTGGCCCCGTGGTAGAAACATGCCCAGAGATCCCCACCCTGTCAATATATGTTTCATTGCTCTCCCCATTAAACCACGATGGAATCACCAAAGGTTTGCCCTTATCTTTAGGACAATATCATTAACGCCTTTGAAATCATAAATCTAACTGGGGATTCAATCAATTGATCTACCTTTACCTGGGTGATTGGGAGAACCAAAGGGAAAAAACCACGTTTCTGTATTCTCTTTCTCTATTAGGAAGTATCTTCACCTACTCTAATTTGTAGATGCTCACATTCTTCGGATGGACCAATAAAATCATGCTGAGGAAACTTACAATCAAACACCCGTCATGCCAACAACTTCTGTGCTGTAAGACAGTTCAAAGGCATCCACATCTCCATCCTATCACCAGCCTCGAGACTATAAGACATGCTGTATCCACAGACTGATACTCCACCCATAAAGTCACACACCCCGCTTAGTGCATGTGGTGAGTACCTTTTTGGGTAATGCACTGCATAACACATAGCTCATGATAGGGAACTGCTTCAAGGCCCTTGTTTAATCCTAATATTAAGTTTATGCTCCCCCCCCATCATTGTACTCTACCCAAGACTGTCCCATAACCCTAGACAAAGACCACTCACTAGTCCACAACTTCAAGAATTACTGACATGTGAAAACCTCAACTGCTCAATGTGTATGAGGAGGACTGTGGGGCACCAGACAAGAAAAAGATCTTCCAGGTTTCAGTTTTTCTCAGGGAAGTCTCTTTATCTTTTCTAATCTCCTCATGGTCATACTGTTAGGAATGTACCAAAGAAATCATCTTAAGGATAACTAAAAGCAACCAAGGTGGTAGCCAGACATGTCCTGAGTTAATGAATACAACTAAAGGCATACACATCTCTATCCATATCACCAGTTAAAGGAGAATGCAACAATTCTTCCTGAATATTAGTATACTTAGAGATATGCTACTAACAAGTATCTAGTGATCAGCACCGTTCTGGGCAGGAATTTACACAGAGCATGAATCTAGGGAGAAAACCTGCCCAGTATCCTTTCTACTCAGGAATATACTTTTTATCTCTGTGGACCACATCATGGTGACTGTTCCCAAAACATTTCCATAAACCTAGAAAATGTTGGCCACATGCCCTACAACTTGCACGTGTCCCTCATTGAGGATCCCCTCAAACACTCTGTGTGAACCTACAGGATTAGGAGGACCAACAGAGAACAAGCTTGTTCCAATGTTGTCCTCTTCTATTACGGACTATCTTCCACTTCTCCAAAGAGTGGGTGCTCACATCATTCAAAATGGACCACTGGAATCATCTTGACGGAACCTGAGATGGGAACCAGCAGGTGACCAGTGACCTCCTGGGTTCAAGACATACAGCTCAAGAACATCTGCACCTCCATCCCCATCACTGATCTGAAGGCGTCCACAAATGTCCATATCGAGTTACCACACCACCGCCAGAAGCCCTATTACTCCTACTCTCTGTGACCAGCACTGTTCCAGGCAGGGCGCCGCACAAAGCTGGCCTCAAGGTCAATCCTGCCCAGTGCCCGCATGCATGCTCACGTGTAGCTTTCGTGTACCAACAAACCAATCATGAGGATGACTCTGCCCAAGAATTTTCAGAAATCCTAGATAACGCTGATCCCGTGTTCACCGACTGGCATCTCATCCACTCATTGAGGATATCCTTACATGCTCATTGTTTACCTGGATGACAAGGTCCCACAGAGAACAAGAGAGTTCCTATATATCCCCTATAACAATAACAAAGTAGCCTCATCTTCTCTAAACATTAGGTATTCATATAGCAAGGAACTGAACACTGAAATCATCAAAATGATACCTGAGATCAGAGAAAGGTCTTGCTAGCACCTTCTGGGGTTTAGGGCATGCAGCTCAAGGACAAACATACCTCTATCTCTAGCACCCATTAGAAACCTAACGCTGCACTGATAAAACAATATTGGACCAAAGGCACCCATTACCCCCATTACCCTTGGTATGAGGCCCCTTTGTAGTTGGGCATGGCACACAGGATGGCTCAACTTTAAGGAACTGCCTGATCCATGGACTCTCAAAACAAGTTTTCATCTCTCCCCTCACCCTATCATATTGCCTGTCTCCAAGATTTATCCATAACCCTCGGAAATGCACAGCCACGACCCACCAACATTCTTAGCTCTCCCAGGTGATCCATTCTTCCCCTCTACCTGCGCTGTGATGGTCAGAACCCAGAAAGGAAAACCCTTCCATGTGTTAGTCTCCCCTAGTAGGAGGTATTGTCATTTTCTCTGATCAGTAGGCTTTCTTCAGATTAGGAATGGACCACTAAACTCATCTTGACAATCCCTGAGATAAGACCAAGAGAATTGCCAGGAAGTTCTGTATTCAAGACACACAGCTCAGAAACAAAATAAGCTCCCTATCCCATCACTCATCTAAATGCAACCAAAAATATAGTTTTTAGTGAGCATTACTTTGCCCAGGCAGGGACTAATCACTCTTAGTATATGAAATTAGCCCGTTCCTGGACAGGGCACTGCACACATTGTGGGTCAAGACACATCCATCCCAGTGCCACATTCACTTGCATATGTAGCCTCCATATCCGGCCACCACATCATGATCACTGTATCCCATGATTTTTCCCTAATCCTGCCCAATAGCAACCTACTGCCATGCAACTTAAAGAGTTCTTCAGTAAGGAATCCCTTTCCTTCTCTAGCATTACCTGGAGGATTGTGAGGAACCATGAGATCAAACTTGTTTCTGTATTCTCTTCTTCTTTTAGGAAGTATATTCATCCTTGAGTATGTCAGCGTTCACGGTGTTAAGGCGTAGGTAGGCCCCTGAAATCATTATGAGGATGCCTATGGTACAGGGAGCTGGGCAGGGCTCATGTGCATTCAAGGGTGGCAGCTAAATATACATGCACTTCCACAAACATTGCTACCCGGGAATAAATCGCAAATGTTCTTGAGAACCATCCCTAAATACACAAAAAGCCACTGGTTACACATAGGCTAAGTGATTGGCACCATTCTCGACAGGGCAGTGCACACAGTATGGATGGCTTCAAGGTAGAAGACTACAGCAGTATGCAGTCACATACCTAATTCAGATGTCATCTTTGTCCCCAACATACGATGAGGACTGTACCCAAGATTTTTCCATAATCTTTGACAATACAGACTGACTACCCTCCAAAATTGCATCCACCACTCTATGCTATGGTGATTTCTCACATGATCTACATTTACCTGGCTGACTATGGTATCCCAGAGAGAACATTATTTTCCCCATGTCATTTTCTTCTATAAAAAATTATCCTCCTTGGGGCACCTGGGTGACTCAGTCGGTTCAGCATCTGTCTTCAGTTCAGGTCATGATCTCAGGGTCCTGGGATCGAGCTCCACGTCAGGCTCCCCCTGCTCGTACTCCCTCTCTCAAATAAATAAATGAATAAAATCCTTAAAAAATTATCCTCATTTTATATTACTTTTCTTTAGGTATTCACCTTTTTTTGGAATTAAGCACTGAAGTTATCTCCTGTGGATGCCTCACACCCAGGTGGCTGCTAGGACCCTCTCATGTGTTTAAAGTAGACAGCTAAAAAGACACATGAACCTCCATCTCCATGACAGGACAGAAAGCCACCAGAAACACTGTTCTTGGTGAACACCGTTCTAGCAGGGCACAAGCTGCTACACTTAGTCTATGTGTATAATCACTACCTTTCTGGGAAGGGCACTGCTCACAGCAAGGTTCAAAGTAGATCCTCCTGCCCGGTCCCATCTGGGCTCTAATCTAACTCTCATTATCCTGAACCACATCATGATGAGTATTCCCCAAATTTATCCATCAACCTAGACAAAGCAGACGCTCTGACCTCCAGCTTGGATCTCTCCTGCAGTGAGGATCCCCTCAAGCCCTCCCTACTTACCTGGAAGATAATGAGGCTCCAGAGAGAACAAGCTTGCTCCTGTGTTTTCTTCTTCTATTAGGAAGTTTCTTTATCATCTGTAACTTGTACCTATTCACATTGTTAGGAAGGAAATATTGAAAACTTTTTGAGGAAAACTAAGATCTGACCCAGGTATTTACCAGCACCTCCCATGGTTCAAGACAGGCAGCTCGAGGGGCGCCTGGGTGGCTCAATCGTTAAGCGTCTGCCTTCAGCTCAGGACACGATCCCGGAGTCCTGGGATCAAGCCCCGCATCGGGCTCCCTGCTCAGCCGGAAGCCTGCTTCTCCCTCTCCCACTCCCCCTGCTTGTGTTCCCTCTCTTGCTGTGTCTCTGTCAAAAAATAAATAAAATCTTTAAAAAAAAAAGACAGGCAGCTCGAATATACATCCATCCCCACCCTGATCAACCCATCTGAAGGCCATCACAGATGTTGCTCGTTGAGCATTACGCAACCCATACAGGAACAGTTATGCCTGGTCTGCGTAAGCGGCCCCTCCCTGGGCAGGGCACTGCACACACCATGGCTCAACACCAATGCGGCCTGGTGCCCCATTTGACTACACGTGGAGCTCCCATCCCAACTCTACCACGTCGTGGTAACTTTACCCATGGTTTCTGCTTCATGCTGGACACTGCCAACCTAATGTCCAGGAACGAGCATCGTTATCCAGTAAGGAATCCGTTACCTTCTCTATATTTTCCTAGCCGGTAATGCAGGCCCAGACAGATGAGGTTTTGGCGGGGGGGGGTGGATTTCCAGTGTTTCCTCCTATCAGGAAGTATCCTCATCTTCTCAAATCTGCCCGTGTTCACATGATAAGGAACTGACCTCTGAAATAATTGTGAGGATGCCTCTTGACACACGTGGCTGGCCAGGTTCTCGAGGAAGTCAAGGTGGGCAGCTCTGTACTGCACGCCTCTCTGTCCACATCAGCACACTGAAGGACACCACAAAACCCAGAAAGACCTCGATTACAGACTCCATGTCCGGCAACTTGCAAGACAGGCTACTGCACAGACCATGGATGCAAGGTAGAGGACTACTCCAGTGGCCCTCACCATCTCAAAGGCAGCTTTCCTCTTTCTCCGCACGTCATCGTGATGAGTGCACGCGCTATTTTTCCTAACCCTGGGTAATGTGGACCAACTGCCTCCTACGTGCATCCTTCCCTCAGGGAGGATCCCCTCACCTTCCCTAGGTTTCCTGGAATGAGTAACAGAACCCATAGAGAAAGGTTTTTCCACAATTTTCGATTCTTCTAATAAAAACTATTCTCTTGTATAACCTGTGGTGTTCACTTTGTCAGAAATGGGCCACTGCAAACCTCGTGCAGACGCCTGTGACCCAGGGGGCTGCCGGGGATCTCCTGAGTTCCAGGCAGACACGTCTAGGACATGTGTCGCTCCTTCTCCATCACTAGTTTGAGGGCAACCACTTAGATGTTTTTTTCCTTTTTTCAACTCTATCCAGATAGAAGCCACTAACATATATTGTAAGTGATCAGCACGATGCTGGGAAGGGCACTGTACACACTTTCACTTAGGGATTACCCTGCCTTCCCACATGAAATCTGAATCACAGCTTACATATCACTCTCACCACATCAAGACAACTGTACAAAGACTTTTCCAGAATCCTAGAGGGAGCTGGCACACTGTTCTCCAAACTGCAAACCTCTCCCACTGGGTATCTTCTCACACACTCCACAGTAAATGTACAATTATGAGGACCCAGAGAGAACAAGCTGGTTTCTGAGTTCCCTTTTTACAGTAGAAAGTATCTTCATCTTCTCTAATGTTTCACTGTTCAGATTCTATGAACTAATCCCCGAAACCTTAAGTATTCCTGAGATCAGACATGGGTGGCTGATGGGGCTCTGTGGTTCTAGGCAGGAACCTCACGTGCATCTGGATCACGATCACTCCTCTCAAGGCGATGACAAACATGCTTGTTGAGCCTTCTGCTCCCCACAGAAGCAGTAAATACAACTAGACTAAGTCATTGGTGTTCTCCTTGGTAGCATATTGCACAAACCATCACTAACAAAGGATCTGACCAAGACCACTCACACTAACACATGTAGCTTTCACATCTACCCACTATACCATGATGACTGTACCAGAGACTTTTCCATGACCCTAGAAAAATCTGAACAAGTACCAGCAAACTTCCCACCTCTGGCAATCCCTCACTTACTCTACATCATACTGGATGATTCAGAGGACACAGACACACAGCTTCATTCTCTACTCTCTTGTATTATGAAAGACCTTCATGTTCTCTAATCTGTAGGTATTCACACTGCTAGGAATGGACCACTGGAATCACCCAGAGACTGACTGAGCTACAGATCACTTGCACGAACATTTGGATTCCAATTCAGAAAACGAGGACAAAAAAAAATCTAAAATCACTTTTTGAAGGTGACCAGAAAAAATGGTTTTGTAAAGACCAGACAAATGAGGGAGGTACGAAATGCAGACAGAAGTGATTGGTACATTTTTGGGCCAGGCAATACACACACAGTGGCCTGGACGTTGACGACCTGCCAGGTCCCACTCAGACTCGGGAAAGAACTTTCATCTCTCCACCCACCATGTCACAATACCAATACCCAAAGTGGTTGCTCAGTCCTAGAACAAGCCAACTTCTAAACTGCACCATTCCCTCAGTGAGGATCTCACCTTGTTTATTTTCACCTGAATTAATTATCAGGACCCAGAGAAAACAAGCTTAGTCATCTATTCTTTCTTGTAGAAAGTATCTTCATCTTCTCTCAAGTGTGTCACACTGTGAGAACAGATTAATGAAATCATCTTTAGGGTATCTGAGATCTAGCTGGCTACCAGGAGCTCCTACATTTCAGACAAAAACACAAGGACCTAAGAACCTCCGTGCCCACCACCAGTGTGCAGTCTACCAAAACTGGTTATCTACTTGTGAGTTCCTGTACCCTGAGAAATACCAATGATATGTAGTCTACATGATTGGCACCTTTCTGACCAGGGTACTGTACACAATGGAACTAACCAGCCCTGCTCACTCTCTAAAATGTAGCTTTCATCTTTCTGCCCAACACATAATGAATTCAGGAACAGACTGGACTCGTCACCATACACGATGCCCAACCAGTGCCTGCCAAGCTCCCCAGCCTACCTCTACCTGCAGGATTATGAGGACCCAGTGAGAATCAGTTCATTCTGTATTCACTTCTTCTGGTACAAAGTACCTTCTTCTTCTCTGCTCTGCATGTGTATACATAACTTAGTAATGAAGCACCAAATTCATTTTCAGTTAAGTCTAGAAAGCAGAGTGCTGCCAGAGTGCTCTTCACTTCAAAGTCAGTTCCAGATGACCTGTAAGCCAGCTCCATTCAGTGATACAAATGCCACCATAAATGTTCTTCTTGAGCACTACTCCATACACAGAAGCAACAATTACACATGCATTTGGCATGTGATTGGCAACTTTCTGGAAATCTACTACACAAAACATGGCTTCAACGTAAAGTACCTGTCCAGTTGGCTCCCAAAACCTAGATCTCATCTCCCTACCCACCACATCATGACTGTACTAAGATTTTCCATTACACAAGACAAAGCCAATACACTGCCTTCCAATTTATGAACACTCAGAGTAGGAGGTTCTCACCTGCTCTATGAACACCTGGTTCATGGTGAGGTATCACAGACATAAACTTCCTTCCATGAACTCAACGTTTTCTAGAATATATAGGTCATCCGTTGTTAGAAATAGATCACTGAAATGAACTACAGGCGTTCTGAGATCGAGATGGGTTCCAGGGCCCTTCTGAATTGAAATCAGAAAGCTCAAAAACACAAGTCCTTCCACAACCAACACTGGCCCAAGGCCACCAAAAACATCTTTCTTGTTGATCATTACCCACTCAGGCATTTATTTCACATACTGTAAGCAACAGACACATTTCTCAGGGCACTACACACTGCAGGACTATAAGATATATGCATGTCCAAGTCCCACTCACACAAATGTAGCTTTCACCTCCATGCACAACACATCATGATGATTAGAGCCAAGATTTCTGAATAAACCTAAACAATGCTTACAAACTGCACCCAAACTTGCATCTTTCCTCAATGAAAATACCCTCACCTTCTCTACACTTACCTGGATGATGATGGGGTCCCAAAGATAGGAAGCTTGGTCCTGTATACTCTTCCATTACAAAATACCATCTTCTCTTCAGAAGCTGTTCACATGATTTGGAATGGCCACTGATGTTATCTTGTGGATGCCTGAAATCGGACCCACTTTGCTGACACAGTCTTCCAAGATTCAACCCTGGTAGCCCAAAGTACAAATTCATCTATGTCCCCATTTTGATCTAAAGGATAACACGATTTGAAAGTTGTTTTTGGTCAGCATTATTCTACCCATCACACATTGAAAGCACACAGACAGTGATCAGCAATCCCCTAGGTAAGAAACTGCACAAAACAAACCACAAAGTAAAAAACCTAAACATTCCCTTTTACGTTCTCAAATATACTTTCCCTGTCTGTACTCAAAACATAATAATAACTCTAACCAAGACTTCTCATAACCATAGAAAATGCCAACCCAATACCCTTCAATGAACATCTCTCCCTCTATCACCACACCTGCTAAACGTTTACTAGATGATTGTGAGTACCCAAAGAAAACAAGCTTCATCCCATGTTCACTTTGACACTTACCAAGTAGCTTCATTTTCTCTGACCTCAGGTGTCCACACTGTTGTCAATGGATCCCCAGAATCACCGTGACAGTGACCGAGACCAGCTGGCTGCAGAGTACATTCGTTACACTGTCACGGCATGAAGGTCAGGGACCTCTTCAGCTCCATCCCCATCATGTTCCAAGGCCATCACACTCATTGTTTTTACTGGACATCACTCTAACAACAGAGACTTAGGACACATATAGGCCATGTGAGCGGCCACTTTCTGGGAAGGACGCAGCACAAGCAAGGCTGCAAAGTGGAAGATATGCCCAGTACTTGTCACTCCAATAAACACAGCCTTCATCTTTCCACCTACCACATCATTAGGAGTCTGTGGTTTGCCATAAAACAAGAAAATTCCAATCCATCGCACCCAACTGGAATCATTCCCTCAGCTGGGAACATCTCCCAGACTCACTGCTTTCCAGGATAGTGATCAAAACACAGAGAAAATGAGACCGTTCCTGTGTAACCTTCTATAAAGAAGTACCATCACCTTCTCTCTAAGCGTTAGGTGTCCACATGGTTAACACTGGGCCACTGAAATCAACACGAGAAGGACTGTATTCCAGGTCAGTGGGTGTGCCCTCCTGAGTTCATGGCAGGGAGATCAAGCACCCATGCTTCTCCATCCCCAATATGAGTCCAAATGTCATCACAAAAATTTCTCCTCCATCCCCAATATGAGTCCAAATGCCATCACAAAAATTTCTCCTACTCCCACAGAGGCACTAATATCACAAAGTTGAAAGTGATAAGCACCTTTAAGTGGAGAACAGCACAACCAGCATGACTACAAGGTGGAAGACCATCCCAGAACACCGCCTATTCCCAAATGTAGCTTTCCTGTTTCTACCCACTATGTCCTAAGGACTGTACCAAAGATCTTTCCAGAACCTACACAAGTCTGACCCAAGGACCTCCAACATCCATACTCTCCTCAGTAAGGATCAACTCCTTTGCTCTCCATTTACCTTGACGATGAGGAAGAGCCAGTGAGAGAAAAGCTTCTTCCTGTGGTTCTTCT
>NW_022590357.1:0-15920 GCF_004348235.1 Phoca vitulina | reverse complement strand
AGAAGAACCACAGGAAGAAGCTTTTCTCTCACTGGCTCTTCCTCATCGTCAAGGTAAATGGAGAGCAAAGGAGTTGATCCTTACTGAGGAGAGTATGGATGTTGGAGGTCCTTGGGTCAGACTTGTGTAGGTTCTGGAAAGATCTTTGGTACAGTCCTTAGGACATAGTGGGTAGAAACAGGAAAGCTACATTTGGGAATAGGCGGTGTTCTGGGATGGTCTTCCACCTTGTAGTCATGCTGGTTGTGCTGTTCTCCACTTAAAGGTGCTTATCACTTTCAACTTTGTGATATTAGTGCCTCTGTGGGAGTAGGAGAAATTTTTGTGATGGCATTTGGACTCATATTGGGGATGGAGGAGAAATTTTTGTGATGACATTTGGACTCATATTGGGGATGGAGAAGCATGGGTGCTTGATCTCCCTGCCATGAACTCAGGAGGGCACACCCACTGACCTGGAATACAGTCCTTCTCGTGTTGATTTCAGTGGCCCAGTGTTAACCATGTGGACACCTAACGCTTAGAGAGAAGGTGATGGTACTTCTTTATAGAAGGTTACACAGGAACGGTCTCATTTTCTCTGTGTTTTGATCACTATCCTGGAAAGCAGTGAGTCTGGGAGATGTTCCCAGCTGAGGGAATGATTCCAGTTGGGTGCGATGGATTGGAATTTTCTTGTTTTATGGCAAACCACAGACTCCTAATGATGTGGTAGGTGGAAAGATGAAGGCTGTGTTTATTGGAGTGACAAGTACTGGGCATATCTTCCACTTTGCAGCCTTGCTTGTGCTGCGTCCTTCCCAGAAAGTGGCCGCTCACATGGCCTATATGTGTCCTAAGTCTCTGTTGTTAGAGTGATGTCCAGTAAAAACAATGAGTGTGATGGCCTTGGAACATGATGGGGATGGAGCTGAAGAGGTCCCTGACCTTCATGCCGTGACAGTGTAACGAATGTACTCTGCAGCCAGCTGGTCTCGGTCACTGTCACGGTGATTCTGGGGATCCATTGACAACAGTGTGGACACCTGAGGTCAGAGAAAATGAAGCTACTTGGTAAGTGTCAAAGTGAACATGGGATGAAGCTTGTTTTCTTTGGGTACTCACAATCATCTAGTAAACGTTTAGCAGGTGTGGTGATAGAGGGAGAGATGTTCATTGAAGGGTATTGGGTTGGCATTTTCTATGGTTATGAGAAGTCTTGGTTAGAGTTATTATTATGTTTTGAGTACAGACAGGGAAAGTATATTTGAGAACGTAAAAGGGAATGTTTAGGTTTTTTACTTTGTGGTTTGTTTTGTGCAGTTTCTTACCTAGGGGATTGCTGATCACTGTCTGTGTGCTTTCAATGTGTGATGGGTAGAATAATGCTGACCAAAAACAACTTTCAAATCGTGTTATCCTTTAGATCAAAATGGGGACATAGATGAATTTGTACTTTGGGCTACCAGGGTTGAATCTTGGAAGACTGTGTCAGCAAAGTGGGTCCGATTTCAGGCATCCACAAGATAACATCAGTGGCCATTCCAAATCATGTGAACAGCTTCTGAAGAGAAGATGGTATTTTGTAATGGAAGAGTATACAGGACCAAGCTTCCTATCTTTGGGACCCCATCATCATCCAGGTAAGTGTAGAGAAGGTGAGGGTATTTTCATTGAGGAAAGATGCAAGTTTGGGTGCAGTTTGTAAGCATTGTTTAGGTTTATTCAGAAATCTTGGCTCTAATCATCATGATGTGTTGTGCATGGAGGTGAAAGCTACATTTGTGTGAGTGGGACTTGGACATGCATATATCTTATAGTCCTGCAGTGTGTAGTGCCCTGAGAAATGTGTCTGTTGCTTACAGTATGTGAAATAAATGCCTGAGTGGGTAATGATCAACAAGAAAGATGTTTTTGGTGGCCTTGGGCCAGTGTTGGTTGTGGAAGGACTTGTGTTTTTGAGCTTTCTGATTTCAATTCAGAAGGGCCCTGGAACCCATCTCGATCTCAGAACGCCTGTAGTTCATTTCAGTGATCTATTTCTAACAACGGATGACCTATATATTCTAGAAAACGTTGAGTTCATGGAAGGAAGTTTATGTCTGTGATACCTCACCATGAACCAGGTGTTCATAGAGCAGGTGAGAACCTCCTACTCTGAGTGTTCATAAATTGGAAGGCAGTGTATTGGCTTTGTCTTGTGTAATGGAAAATCTTAGTACAGTCATGATGTGGTGGGTAGGGAGATGAGATCTAGGTTTTGGGAGCCAACTGGACAGGTACTTTACGTTGAAGCCATGTTTTGTGTAGTAGATTTCCAGAAAGTTGCCAATCACATGCCAAATGCATGTGTAATTGTTGCTTCTGTGTATGGAGTAGTGCTCAAGAAGAACATTTATGGTGGCATTTGTATCACTGAATGGAGCTGGCTTACAGGTCATCTGGAACTGACTTTGAAGTGAAGAGCACTCTGGCAGCACTCTGCTTTCTAGACTTAACTGAAAATGAATTTGGTGCTTCATTACTAAGTTATGTATACACATGCAGAGCAGAGAAGAAGAAGGTACTTTGTACCAGAAGAAGTGAATACAGAATGAACTGATTCTCACTGGGTCCTCATAATCCTGCAGGTAGAGGTAGGCTGGGGAGCTTGGCAGGCACTGGTTGGGCATCGTGTATGGTGACGAGTCCAGTCTGTTCCTGAATTCATTATGTGTTGGGCAGAAAGATGAAAGCTACATTTTAGAGAGTGAGCAGGGCTGGTTAGTTCCATTGTGTACAGTACCCTGGTCAGAAAGGTGCCAATCATGTAGACTACATATCATTGGTATTTCTCAGGGTACAGGAACTCACAAGTAGATAACCAGTTTTGGTAGACTGCACACTGGTGGTGGGCACGGAGGTTCTTAGGTCCTTGTGTTTTTGTCTGAAATGTAGGAGCTCCTGGTAGCCAGCTAGATCTCAGATACCCTAAAGATGATTTCATTAATCTGTTCTCACAGTGTGACACACTTGAGAGAAGATGAAGATACTTTCTACAAGAAAGAATAGATGACTAAGCTTGTTTTCTCTGGGTCCTGATAATTAATTCAGGTGAAAATAAACAAGGTGAGATCCTCACTGAGGGAATGGTGCAGTTTAGAAGTTGGCTTGTTCTAGGACTGAGCAACCACTTTGGGTATTGGTATTGTGACATGGTGGGTGGAGAGATGAAAGTTCTTTCCCGAGTCTGAGTGGGACCTGGCAGGTCGTCAACGTCCAGGCCACTGTGTGTGTATTGCCTGGCCCAAAAATGTACCAATCACTTCTGTCTGCATTTCGTACCTCCCTCATTTGTCTGGTCTTTACAAAACCATTTTTTCTGGTCACCTTCAAAAAGTGATTTTAGATTTTTTTTTGTCCTCGTTTTCTGAATTGGAATCCAAATGTTCGTGCAAGTGATCTGTAGCTCAGTCAGTCTCTGGGTGATTCCAGTGGTCCATTCCTAGCAGTGTGAATACCTACAGATTAGAGAACATGAAGGTCTTTCATAATACAAGAGAGTAGAGAATGAAGCTGTGTGTCTGTGTCCTCTGAATCATCCAGTATGATGTAGAGTAAGTGAGGGATTGCCAGAGGTGGGAAGTTTGCTGGTACTTGTTCAGATTTTTCTAGGGTCATGGAAAAGTCTCTGGTACAGTCATCATGGTATAGTGGGTAGATGTGAAAGCTACATGTGTTAGTGTGAGTGGTCTTGGTCAGATCCTTTGTTAGTGATGGTTTGTGCAATATGCTACCAAGGAGAACACCAATGACTTAGTCTAGTTGTATTTACTGCTTCTGTGGGGAGCAGAAGGCTCAACAAGCATGTTTGTCATCGCCTTGAGAGGAGTGATCGTGATCCAGATGCACGTGAGGTTCCTGCCTAGAACCACAGAGCCCCATCAGCCACCCATGTCTGATCTCAGGAATACTTAAGGTTTCGGGGATTAGTTCATAGAATCTGAACAGTGAAACATTAGAGAAGATGAAGATACTTTCTACTGTAAAAAGGGAACTCAGAAACCAGCTTGTTCTCTCTGGGTCCTCATAATTGTACATTTACTGTGGAGTGTGTGAGAAGATACCCAGTGGGAGAGGTTTGCAGTTTGGAGAACAGTGTGCCAGCTCCCTCTAGGATTCTGGAAAAGTCTTTGTACAGTTGTCTTGATGTGGTGAGAGTGATATGTAAGCTGTGATTCAGATTTCATGTGGGAAGGCAGGGTAATCCCTAAGTGAAAGTGTGTACAGTGCCCTTCCCAGCATCGTGCTGATCACTTACAATATATGTTAGTGGCTTCTATCTGGATAGAGTTGAAAAAAGGAAAAAAACATCTAAGTGGTTGCCCTCAAACTAGTGATGGAGAAGGAGCGACACATGTCCTAGACGTGTCTGCCTGGAACTCAGGAGATCCCCGGCAGCCCCCTGGGTCACAGGCGTCTGCACGAGGTTTGCAGTGGCCCATTTCTGACAAAGTGAACACCACAGGTTATACAAGAGAATAGTTTTTATTAGAAGAATCGAAAATTGTGGAAAAACCTTTCTCTATGGGTTCTGTTACTCATTCCAGGAAACCTAGGGAAGGTGAGGGGATCCTCCCTGAGGGAAGGATGCACGTAGGAGGCAGTTGGTCCACATTACCCAGGGTTAGGAAAAATAGCGCGTGCACTCATCACGATGACGTGCGGAGAAAGAGGAAAGCTGCCTTTGAGATGGTGAGGGCCACTGGAGTAGTCCTCTACCTTGCATCCATGGTCTGTGCAGTAGCCTGTCTTGCAAGTTGCCGGACATGGAGTCTGTAATCGAGGTCTTTCTGGGTTTTGTGGTGTCCTTCAGTGTGCTGATGTGGACAGAGAGGCGTGCAGTACAGAGCTGCCCACCTTGACTTCCTCGAGAACCTGGCCAGCCACGTGTGTCAAGAGGCATCCTCACAATTATTTCAGAGGTCAGTTCCTTATCATGTGAACACGGGCAGATTTGAGAAGATGAGGATACTTCCTGATAGGAGGAAACACTGGAAATCCACCCCCCCCCGCCAAAACCTCATCTGTCTGGGCCTGCATTACCGGCTAGGAAAATATAGAGAAGGTAACGGATTCCTTACTGGATAACGATGCTCGTTCCTGGACATTAGGTTGGCAGTGTCCAGCATGAAGCAGAAACCATGGGTAAAGTTACCACGACGTGGTAGAGTTGGGATGGGAGCTCCACGTGTAGTCAAATGGGGCACCAGGCCGCATTGGTGTTGAGCCATGGTGTGTGCAGTGCCCTGCCCAGGGAGGGGCCGCTTACGCAGACCAGGCATAACTGTTCCTGTATGGGTTGCGTAATGCTCAACGAGCAACATCTGTGATGGCCTTCAGATGGGTTGATCAGGGTGGGGATGGATGTATATTCGAGCTGCCTGTCTTTTTTTTTTAAAGATTTTATTTATTTTTTGACAGAGACACAGCAAGAGAGGGAACACAAGCAGGGGGAGTGGGAGAGGGAGAAGCAGGCTTCCGGCTGAGCAGGGAGCCCGATGCGGGGCTTGATCCCAGGACTCCGGGATCGTGTCCTGAGCTGAAGGCAGACGCTTAACGATTGAGCCACCCAGGCGCCCCTCGAGCTGCCTGTCTTGAACCATGGGAGGTGCTGGTAAATACCTGGGTCAGATCTTAGTTTTCCTCAAAAAGTTTTCAATATTTCCTTCCTAACAATGTGAATAGGTACAAGTTACAGATGATAAAGAAACTTCCTAATAGAAGAAGAAAACACAGGAGCAAGCTTGTTCTCTCTGGAGCCTCATTATCTTCCAGGTAAGTAGGGAGGGCTTGAGGGGATCCTCACTGCAGGAGAGATCCAAGCTGGAGGTCAGAGCGTCTGCTTTGTCTAGGTTGATGGATAAATTTGGGGAATACTCATCATGATGTGGTTCAGGATAATGAGAGTTAGATTAGAGCCCAGATGGGACCGGGCAGGAGGATCTACTTTGAACCTTGCTGTGAGCAGTGCCCTTCCCAGAAAGGTAGTGATTATACACATAGACTAAGTGTAGCAGCTTGTGCCCTGCTAGAACGGTGTTCACCAAGAACAGTGTTTCTGGTGGCTTTCTGTCCTGTCATGGAGATGGAGGTTCATGTGTCTTTTTAGCTGTCTACTTTAAACACATGAGAGGGTCCTAGCAGCCACCTGGGTGTGAGGCATCCACAGGAGATAACTTCAGTGCTTAATTCCAAAAAAAGGTGAATACCTAAAGAAAAGTAATATAAAATGAGGATAATTTTTTAAGGATTTTATTCATTTATTTATTTGAGAGAGGGAGTACGAGCAGGGGGAGCCTGACGTGGAGCTCGATCCCAGGACCCTGAGATCATGACCTGAACTGAAGACAGATGCTGAACCGACTGAGTCACCCAGGTGCCCCAAGGAGGATAATTTTTTATAGAAGAAAATGACATGGGGAAAATAATGTTCTCTCTGGGATACCATAGTCAGCCAGGTAAATGTAGATCATGTGAGAAATCACCATAGCATAGAGTGGTGGATGCAATTTTGGAGGGTAGTCAGTCTGTATTGTCAAAGATTATGGAAAAATCTTGGGTACAGTCCTCATCGTATGTTGGGGACAAAGATGACATCTGAATTAGGTATGTGACTGCATACTGCTGTAGTCTTCTACCTTGAAGCCATCCATACTGTGTGCACTGCCCTGTCGAGAATGGTGCCAATCACTTAGCCTATGTGTAACCAGTGGCTTTTTGTGTATTTAGGGATGGTTCTCAAGAACATTTGCGATTTATTCCCGGGTAGCAATGTTTGTGGAAGTGCATGTATATTTAGCTGCCACCCTTGAATGCACATGAGCCCTGCCCAGCTCCCTGTACCATAGGCATCCTCATAATGATTTCAGGGGCCTACCTACGCCTTAACACCGTGAACGCTGACATACTCAAGGATGAATATACTTCCTAAAAGAAGAAGAGAATACAGAAACAAGTTTGATCTCATGGTTCCTCACAATCCTCCAGGTAATGCTAGAGAAGGAAAGGGATTCCTTACTGAAGAACTCTTTAAGTTGCATGGCAGTAGGTTGCTATTGGGCAGGATTAGGGAAAAATCATGGGATACAGTGATCATGATGTGGTGGCCGGATATGGAGGCTACATATGCAAGTGAATGTGGCACTGGGATGGATGTGTCTTGACCCACAATGTGTGCAGTGCCCTGTCCAGGAACGGGCTAATTTCATATACTAAGAGTGATTAGTCCCTGCCTGGGCAAAGTAATGCTCACTAAAAACTATATTTTTGGTTGCATTTAGATGAGTGATGGGATAGGGAGCTTATTTTGTTTCTGAGCTGTGTGTCTTGAATACAGAACTTCCTGGCAATTCTCTTGGTCTTATCTCAGGGATTGTCAAGATGAGTTTAGTGGTCCATTCCTAATCTGAAGAAAGCCTACTGATCAGAGAAAATGACAATACCTCCTACTAGGGGAGACTAACACATGGAAGGGTTTTCCTTTCTGGGTTCTGACCATCACAGCGCAGGTAGAGGGGAAGAATGGATCACCTGGGAGAGCTAAGAATGTTGGTGGGTCGTGGCTGTGCATTTCCGAGGGTTATGGATAAATCTTGGAGACAGGCAATATGATAGGGTGAGGGGAGAGATGAAAACTTGTTTTGAGAGTCCATGGATCAGGCAGTTCCTTAAAGTTGAGCCATCCTGTGTGCCATGCCCAACTACAAAGGGGCCTCATACCAAGGGTAATGGGGGTAATGGGTGCCTTTGGTCCAATATTGTTTTATCAGTGCAGCGTTAGGTTTCTAATGGGTGCTAGAGATAGAGGTATGTTTGTCCTTGAGCTGCATGCCCTAAACCCCAGAAGGTGCTAGCAAGACCTTTCTCTGATCTCAGGTATCATTTTGATGATTTCAGTGTTCAGTTCCTTGCTATATGAATACCTAATGTTTAGAGAAGATGAGGCTACTTTGTTATTGTTATAGGGGATATATAGGAACTCTCTTGTTCTCTGTGGGACCTTGTCATCCAGGTAAACAATGAGCATGTAAGGATATCCTCAATGAGTGGATGAGATGCCAGTCGGTGAACACGGGATCAGCGTTATCTAGGATTTCTGAAAATTCTTGGGCAGAGTCATCCTCATGATTGGTTTGTTGGTACACGAAAGCTACACGTGAGCATGCATGCGGGCACTGGGCAGGATTGACCTTGAGGCCAGCTTTGTGCGGCGCCCTGCCTGGAACAGTGCTGGTCACAGAGAGTAGGAGTAATAGGGCTTCTGGCGGTGGTGTGGTAACTCGATATGGACATTTGTGGACGCCTTCAGATCAGTGATGGGGATGGAGGTGCAGATGTTCTTGAGCTGTATGTCTTGAACCCAGGAGGTCACTGGTCACCTGCTGGTTCCCATCTCAGGTTCCGTCAAGATGATTCCAGTGGTCCATTTTGAATGATGTGAACACCCACTCTTTGGAGAAGTGGAAGATAGTCCGTAATAGAAGAGGACAACATTGGAACAAGCTTGTTCTCTGTTGGTCCTCCTAATCCTGTAGGTTCACACAGAGTGTTTGAGGGGATCCTCAATGAGGGACACGTGCAAGTTGTAGGGCATGTGGCCAACATTTTCTAGGTTTATGGAAATGTTTTGGGAACAGTCACCATGATGTGGTCCACAGAGATAAAAAGTATATTCCTGAGTAGAAAGGATACTGGGCAGGTTTTCTCCCTAGATTCATGCTCTGTGTAAATTCCTGCCCAGAACGGTGCTGATCACTAGATACTTGTTAGTAGCATATCTCTAAGTATACTAATATTCAGGAAGAATTGTTGCATTCTCCTTTAACTGGTGATATGGATAGAGATGTGTATGCCTTTAGTTGTATTCATTAACTCAGGACATGTCTGGCTACCACCTTGGTTGCTTTTAGTTATCCTTAAGATGATTTCTTTGGTACATTCCTAACAGTATGACCATGAGGAGATTAGAAAAGATAAAGAGACTTCCCTGAGAAAAACTGAAACCTGGAAGATCTTTTTCTTGTCTGGTGCCCCACAGTCCTCCTCATACACATTGAGCAGTTGAGGTTTTCACATGTCAGTAATTCTTGAAGTTGTGGACTAGTGAGTGGTCTTTGTCTAGGGTTATGGGACAGTCTTGGGTAGAGTACAATGATGGGGGGGGGAGCATAAACTTAATATTAGGATTAAACAAGGGCCTTGAAGCAGTTCCCTATCATGAGCTATGTGTTATGCAGTGCATTACCCAAAAAGGTACTCACCACATGCACTAAGCGGGGTGTGTGACTTTATGGGTGGAGTATCAGTCTGTGGATACAGCATGTCTTATAGTCTCGAGGCTGGTGATAGGATGGAGATGTGGATGCCTTTGAACTGTCTTACAGCACAGAAGTTGTTGGCATGACGGGTGTTTGATTGTAAGTTTCCTCAGCATGATTTTATTGGTCCATCCGAAGAATGTGAGCATCTACAAATTAGAGTAGGTGAAGATACTTCCTAATAGAGAAAGAGAATACAGAAACGTGGTTTTTTCCCTTTGGTTCTCCCAATCACCCAGGTAAAGGTAGATCAATTGATTGAATCCCCAGTTAGATTTATGATTTCAAAGGCGTTAATGATATTGTCCTAAAGATAAGGGCAAACCTTTGGTGATTCCATCGTGGTTTAATGGGGAGAGCAATGAAACATATATTGACAGGGTGGGGATCTCTGGGCATGTTTCTACCACGGGGCCACACTGTATACAGTGTCCTGTATAGAAAGGTGCCATTTACTTAGAGTAAAGGTCATTGGTGCTCATCCAGGGAAGCTAACGCCCAACAAGTACAATGTTTGTGGTGGCCTTCAGATAGGTAATGGGGATAGAAAGATTTGTATTATTGGGCTGTGTGCCTTGAACTCAGGAGCGCACTGGGAAGCTCTTCAATCCTGGGTATCTCAGAATGATTTAGACATCCATTCATAACAAGAAAACCAACTAAAGGTTAGGGAATATCAATACATTACTAATAGAAAGAAGGGAGGACAGGAACTATTATGTTCTTTCTGGCTCCTGATGACTATCTGGCTTAACAAAAAGAGGTTAGGGGATTGACAATGAGTGAGGTTGTTATGTTAGATGGAAGAGGTTCTGCCATATTTAATGTTACGGAAAAATATTGAGCACAGTCACCATGATGTGAGAGGACAGTGATGAAAGGTACATTTAAGAAGGTCAAGGGCAAATGATCTGGTCCTCAAGCTTGAGGCATAATGTATGCAGAGCCCTACCTAGAAAGATGCTGATCACTTAGCCTGTATGTAGTCAGTGTCTCTCCAGGTAGAGTTATGCTCTAGAAGAACGACGTTTGGGGTGGCCCTGGGACTGGTGATGAGGATGGAGCTGCAGAGGGGCTAGTGCTGTTGTCTGACAGTTACTCAGGAGGTCTGTGGCAGGCCCCTTGCATCTGTTCTCAGGCACCTTGCACATGATGTCACTGGTCCGTGCCTTATGATGTAAACAGAAACAGGTTACAGAAGATGAAGTTTCTTTGTAAGATAAGAGGAGGACATAGAAATAAGCTTACTGTTTTCTGGGTCCTTGTGTACATCCGGATAAACACAGAGTATTTGAGAAGAGTCTCAGTAAAGAAAAATAGAAGTTAGATTGGAATATGTTTGGATAATGTAGGATTCTAGAAAACCTTCTGTATAGCCTCATAACATGGTGGGGAGAGAGAAAAGCTGCAATGGAGAATGCAAGGGGGGCTGGGCAGGTCGTGTACATGGAGCTCTGCCCTGTGCAGTGCCCTGCTCAGAGAGATACTCATTGCATAAACAAAATGTAATGAGCACCTGTCTGGGTAGAGTAATGCTCAAGATGAACAACATTTAGTGGCTTTCCTGTGGGCGATCTGTTTCGAGATGGAAGTGACAATCGCCTGCCTAGAACCTTAGATGAGCCTCTTCAGATGCCTGATTCTGCTAACAGTGTGTGCACCTTCATTTTCGTGAAGGGAAAGCGATTTTACAATTAAAGAAGAGAACACCGAAAACAGCTCACTGTGGGTCCTCATAATGATCCAGATAAACACAGAGCTCATAGAGAGAAGCATGTGTGTTGGAGGGCATTGGGTTGGTATTTTCTAGGGTTTTGAAACATCTTGAGCAGAAGAATTATAACGTTTTGAGGAGAGAGAGAGATGAACGATCTATTTAAGAATGAGAAAGGGACTAGGTAAGTCCTGTTGTGTTTTCTAGGGTGTACTGACTTATCCAGTAAGGAGCTAATCACTTAGACTCTCTTGTAATGTTTGTTTCTGTGAATACTCAACAAGAAAACATTTTGTGGTGACCTGAGACCAGTTATGGGGATGGGGATGAATGTAAACTGAGGCTGCCTGGCTTGAATATTGGAAGGCTATGTCAGCCACCTAGGTCTGATCTCTGGCATCCACAAGATGACATCAGTGATGCATTTCCGATGAGGTGAACACCTTTGGAAGACAAGATGAAGACTATAGTTCTTCCTCGTCATAGAAGTAAATATGGAGAAGGTGAAGGTGTTTTGAGAGTGGGATGCAAGTTGGAATGTAGTGCTTTAGCATTGTCTATAATAGTGGAAAAATCTTTGGTGCAGTTATCCTTATGTGGGGGGAGAGTGAGGGAAAGTACATTTGAGTATGTGAGTGGAAGTTGGCCAATATTCTATCTTGAAGCCATGGTGTGTATGCAGTTCCCTGCCCAGAAAGTTGCTGATCACTTATTATATATGTAATAAATGTCTCTTTGTATAGAGTAATGTTAAAGTAGAATAATGTTTGTCGTGGTCTTTGGACTACGGGGGATGGAAATTGATACGTGTTTGAGCTGCTGGCTTTGAACTCAGAAGGGCCCTGGAAACCACTTTAATCTTAGGCCTCTTCAGGTTCAATGTTTACATCTATAGATTATGTGATATGACTATATTTTCTAATAGAAGAGTTTACAGAAACACTTTTTTCTCTCTTTGGTGATTATGATCCATCCAGGTAGAGGTAGAGCAGGTGAGGGATTTTGTACTACAGAGGTTTGCAAATTGTAAGGTAGGGGATCGTCTCATCTAGGGCTGTGGAAAATCGTTAGTACTGTCATGATGTGGTAGATAGAGTTGAAACTATATTTCTTCATAGTTCGAGGGGAAATGGGTAGTTTTTTCAGTTTGAAGGCACTCTGTGTACAGTACAGTGTCAGAAAAGTGCTGATCACATAGACTACGTGTCCTTGTTATTTCTGTCATAACAATACTCAATAATGTTTCTTGTGGTATTTGTACCACTGAAGGGGGGCTGAAGTTGTCATTGCTTTTGAATTGCATACCTTGAACTTGGAGGATCCTGGATCCTGGTAGCAACGTGTATTTCAGCATCATTCAGATGATTTTGGTGGTCCGTGTCCAACTACAGAATGGAAAAGATAGAGGCACTTCATATTAGAAGAAGAGAACACAAACATTGTTTTTCTTCTTTGGGTCCTTAAAGACATGCGGGTATAGAAGCATACAGTAGGCGAAAATCTTCACATTGATGTAGCTTTGCAAGGAGGGGAGCAGGGATTGATGATTGTCTAGGTTGACCAAATCATCTTTGTTTCATTCTTCATTCTGTGGCGGGGAGAAAGGTAAAAGCTATATTTCAGAGTATGACGGCTTCAGGGGATGTGTCCTCCACCTTAAAAGCCATGGCTGTGTACAGTGTGCTGATTAGAAATGTGCTGATCACTTAGAGACGGTATGTAACTGGTGTTTCTCTGTAGCATAACACTCAACAAGAACAATGTTTATGGTGTCTTTCTGCCAATGGCAGTGGGATATAGTTTCCTTTGTCTTTCAATTTCCTGCCTTGAAGATAGGAGGGTCCATGCATCCACCTGTGTCTTAGGCATCCCCAAAATGATTTTAGTAGTGTGTTCCTAGTAAATATGTATGTTTCACTTAAAAAAGATGTACGTTAAGTTTTCATAGTGGAAGAGACCCAAAAACAAGATTGTTCTCCTTGGATCCTCATATTTAGGTGGGTGAATGTGGAGTAGGGAAAGATTCCTACTTAAGGAGTTTTCAAAGGTGAAGGACAGGAAGTCATCATTTTCTAAGGTTATGGAATAATTATTCTTCTTGATGTGTTGGGAAGAGATTTGAAAACTATATTTTATTTTTATTATGTATTTTAGAGAGAGAACATGCGTACATGTGAAGGGGGTGCAGAGAGAGAGGGAGAGAAAGAGAATCTTTAGCAGGCTCTACGAGTGACACAGGACTTGACCCGGAGCTGGATCTCAACAACCCTGAGATCATGATCCAAGCCGAAATCAAGAGTCAGAAACTTAACTGATGGAGCCACCCAGGGGCCCCTGAAATCTACATTTTAGATGTTGAGGGGCCCTGGCTAAGTCTCTACTTAGAGGCATGCTGTGTGTAGTGCCAGATCCAGAATTGCTTAGCTGACTACTGGTTAATAAGACCTGTCTGGGTGAGTCACCCTCAAATAAAAACATCTGTGGTGGTTTTCAGAGTAGGGATGGGGATGTAGATGCATGTGTCCGAGTGTTTGCCTTGAATACAGGAGGGCCCTGGCAGGTGCCAGCACCTGATCTCAGGCATCCTCAAGATGATTTCGTTGGTTCATTCCTAACAGGGTGAATATGCAGACGTTGGAGAATATGAACACGCTTCCTTCCAGAAGAAGATACAAAAGAACAATCTGTTTTTCTGTGGATCTCCAAAATCATTCAGGTAAGTTTACATCAGGTTTTTGATCTCCAGTGAGGAGGGAGGCTGGCAATTTGGACGGCAATGGTTGGCATTGTCTAGGGTTATGGAAGAAGCTTGGCCACAGACAACATGATCAGCAGGGTTGGAAGATAAATGGTATATGTGAGGATGCCAGGTGGACTGGGTAAGATAAACCTTGACCTATGTGAGCAATGTCTGACCCAGAAAGGTGCTGATCACATATAGTAACTGTAACAGGATCTCTCTGATTAGCATAATGCTGAACAAGATCAACTTATGTGATGGTCTTATGGGTGATGGGCGTAGAAGGGTGCATGTGTCTTTGAACTACTTGTTTTGAATACCAGAGGATGCCTGTAGGCATCTGGTCTATATCTCAGGTTTCCTTAAGATGATTTCGGTGTGCTTTCTTTTTTAAGTGGGTTCCCTGACCAGCACAAAGCCCAACGTGGGGCCTGATCCCACAACCCTGAGATCAAGACCTGAGCTGAGATCAGGAGTCCCAACGCTTAACCAAATGAGCCACCCAGGTGCCTCACAATGGTGCGTTTCTAACAACGTGGATACTTACAGGTTATAGAAGATGAAGATACTACATAATAGAAGAGAACACGGGAACAAATTTTGTTCTCTTTGGGTCCTTATAATCCTTCAGGTAATTATACAGTGGTTGAAGGGATCTAGATTGATGTCAAAACATTGGTAGCACTGAATTATGATAGGGTTTGGGAGAAATGTAAACTCTGAGTAGAAAGGATACTCGGCAGGACCTCTCCCTAGACTCAGTCTTCGTGGAGTGCCTTCCCCAGAAAGGTATTGATCACTTAGACTGTGCCTTAGTAGTGCCTTTTTACTATAGCAGTGCTCCAAAAGAATAAGGTTTGTGTTGTCCTTTAGACTGGTGATGACCATGCATGTGTGTAGGTCTTTATTTGTATTCCTTAAACACATGAGGGCTTGGATAGTGACCTTGGTCTGCTCTTAGGCATTTTCACTAGGATTTCAGAGGTACATTCCTTACAGTGTGAGCGCCAAGAGATTAAAAAAAATGGAGAGACTTCCTTATGTGGAGATGAAAACTGGAAATACTTTCTTTTTTCTGGTTCCTGATTATCTTCCCCATAGACTTTTAGCAGTTGAGGTGTATTCTCATTGGGAATTCTACAAGTTGTAGGGCAGTGAATGGGCTTTGCATAGGGTTATGGAAAAACCTTGGGTACAATATAATGATGTGGTGGCGAGAGAATGAAAGTTTCATTTTGGGGTTAAAAGAGGACTTGAGCATGTCCTTGAACATGAGCCGTGCTGAATGCAGTCCGACCCCAAGAGAAGTACTAGTCACCTAGATGAAGGGTAATGTGTAACTCTGGGTAGACGAAGGCACAACCATAATGATGTTTCTGGTAAATGAGAACATGATGGGTACAGATTGCTTTGCCCTTGAACCATCTGCCTTGTACCATATAAGGCATTGGAAGAACCTCTATCAGATCAAGAGTTCCCTCAGGATGATTTCCTTGGTTTGTTCCAAACAATGAACTCCTACAGATAAGAACAAAAATGAATGTATTTCCCGGTAAAGGAATGCAACGCAGAAAGCTTCTTTTCTGTGGGTCCTCACAATCGTACAAGTGATAATGGTGGAAAAGCGAGCAGGAGCACCCTGAGGGAGGGTGTGCACATTGGATGGCAGGAATTTGACATTTTCTCCACTTATGGGAACATAGGTGGTTCAGTCTTCCTGCTCTGGTGGGGAGAGGGGGAAAGCTACATTTTTGAGTATGAGGGGGACTTGGCAGGATCTCTCAGGTGAACCAATCTCCATGAAGTGAGTGCCCTACCTACCTAGAAAGGTGCTCATCACTTACACTATGTCTTACTAACACCTGTCCTCAAGGAGTAGCGCTAGCAAGGACATTGTTGAGGTGACCTTCAGACTGGTAATGTGTATGGAAGTTCCTGTGTCCCTGTGCTCTGTGCCTGGAACTCAGGAGGGGCCCTGGCTGCCACCTGCATCTCAGGCATCCTCATGTTCATTTCAGAGATGGATTCCTATTGATGTGAATACTAAAGATGATGATCCTTCCTAAGGGAAGAATGAACACAGGAACTCTGTGTTCTCTGCATCTGCATCATCACATGAGTAACCGTA